>NC_034596.1:33071907-33101906 GCF_900095145.1 Mus pahari
CTTGGCCCAGGCGTTCCCTTGTGCTGGGTCATATAAAGTTTGCAAGACCAAGGGGCCTCTCTTCCCAGTGATGGCCGATTAAGCCATCTTCTGCTACATATGCAGCTAGAGACACAAGCTCAGGGGGTACTGGTTAGTTCATATTGTTGTTCCACCTACAGGGTAGCAGCCCCAAGGATGGACTATGTTTAATATTTTTTATTTTGTGAAAGCATATAGACTCATAGTGAAAATAGCAATATTCTATGTGTGTAATGGCTACAGCTTTGGCTGGATCTCAGAAGAGATTTTGGGTTTTTTTCTGAACAGCTTTGTGAATAGTTTTAAATTTTCTTCAAACCAATAGCTTTCAATGTCTTATTTCTTCCAAGTCATCATTTGGTATTTTGTTACATTTGTTGTTGTTGTTGTTGTTGTTAATGTCTTGTTTTATTGCACTGTGATCAGATAATATGGTACACATGAAATTTGACACATAAATTAATGCCTGCCAAAACTGACAGCCAAACATAATACAACATAAACACAAACTCAAGTGTCCTTCACAGCAGTAAACTCTCCATAAGAAACGTTAAGGAAGTTTTCCCCCTCACAACGTATCATTTTTTTGATACTTCAAAAAGTTCTCCAACTGTGAAATTAAGCCAGGTCTTTCCATTCCCAGTGTCACAAGAGTCACAATGATGTCTGTGCATTTACTAACCAATAGCTGACCTCCTTAGTGAATATGAAAAGGGAAGACCCTCTCTAGTATCAGCCCAAAAAGAAAGACTTGGGTGAGCCGTGGGATTCGACCATCTAAAGAACCACATCTTTAATTCCTAAAGATATTTCACTGCTGCAAGAATAGAATCCTCAAGGCTCAGGGTCTGGCCAACCATTCCATGTCTTCTGCCCAGCTTTGTAAGCAGTCAGCTGGGACCCTATATACGTTTGCTAATTGAATATAGGGGTTGTAAAACAAATAAGCAAACAAACATGGAAATGGTGAAAGGCTTCTTAATGCAAAACCGTTAAAAATATAACTTCAAATCAAATATGCACAATGAATCTGAGGCTTTCTAACAGCTGTCTACCAGAGCCTAACCACAGCCTGGTTCTGACACAATCAGTGATCTGTGCATTGTGCCGATGATGCATGAAACACCGACAGACTCAACTTGAAACACCTTGGCCGGAAAGCAGACTACCATTGATTAGAAGCTGCATTTCTTCCCTTCCCCAACTTGAGTATTCATTAGTTGTATGAAGAAAACAATATTAGAGAGAAGAACCAATGGTCAAGCAACTATAGAGGAGCTTTAGTTTGTTTTTAGAGAAATCAGAGAAGGAGAGGGTTAGGGAAAGGGATGAGAGGAGAGGGAAGAAAAGAGGACAGAGGAGGATGAGGAAGAAGGGAAAAAGGAGAGAATACAATTTAAGCAAAGCTACAAGTCCCAGTTTAGAACAGCAGAGCTCTCTCTGTTAAGTGGGAGGCAGAAGTCACCAAGGAAATGCTCCACAGGCCACGACCTAACATTCATCTTGCCTGCAGAATGTTTGAGCTCTCATTTCTTTTGAAATACTTAAGCTAGGAAATAATCAAGATGATTATTAAGCATCTGTATATTATTTTCTTCCTTTCTAGAAACAGTTTCAGTTAGTACTGCAGAGAAACAGACAGCACTGGTTTTAAACAATTGAATGCACAGGTGACTTCCAGGTATACTCCTGGAAGGTACAGGGAGCCTGGAGACTCTGCTGTCTGTGCTGCTCCCCTGCTTCAGACTCAGCATCCAAATGGATGCTTCCACTAACTGCTACCCTGCTTCAGACTCAGCATCCAAATGGATGCTTCCACTGACTGACTGCTACCCTGCTTCAGACTCAGCATCAGGACGGATGCTCCCGTTGACTTCTAGCCCTGAGAAGAGTGAGCGCTGGTCATCCCCATTCCACTGAGCTCATCTTTTCTGTTTCTGTGTTTATAATCATGAGCTTTTAAAATTTCAGGAAATGCTTCTGAGAACCTATTTATACCATCTAGCAATGCTAGATAATGAGATACAGCACTTTAAAAAAGAAGTATTTATGGTCGCTGACCCTGACAAGCTTGTTCTTCAAGCAGAGCATCCATTCTGAGCTTCTTTGGGAGTTAAAATTGATAAAAATAAAAAAAATGAAAACATGAAACATTTTGATTACATTCTACAAGCAATGCTTCAGGATCAGAAGTCACACCTCATCACCCACTGAAGGAAAGTTCTGGACTCTCTAGCTCCATTTACGCCGGTCTGAGGTTATTAGAGACATTTTACATTTTAATTGAAAATGTATTTACTTGAAATAAGCTAACCGCCCATCACCTCTTCTTTTTATTAAAGGAGATCAGCTTTCTGTTTTGCTGCCAGAGTCAGAGGTTAATAACAAAAGTAAAAGACAGTTAAGTATGGATGTTTAAAATAAATGGGATTCAGACCTGGATGACATTCTTGATTGTTGGACTAAAATTAAACAGCTAATCTAAATATGAGTGACGGGGATGTTGCTGAAGGAACAATTACAGCAGCAACTCTGAGAACTTCATCAAGGAAGAACTCTGTAATTTTCCACTTCACCCTGGGAGCCATAAGCAAGGCCTGTGAGTTGGTCCTGTCTGCTTATGGTTAGGGCAACAAAGAAGTCTGTTCTTAATTTGTCTGCTCGAGCTGTGGCCCAGTGTTATGTCTGGGAAAACTCCCTTGATCTTAAATCCTTGTAATTCTCTCAGGGTGATTTGTCCCACGGTACCAAATCAGGAGCCCAGGGGCTGAAGCTGTGTCTTTGCTGTCTGTCTCAGGGTTATTCTTTCTACATAACCCAATTTGCATAACTTTATTGTTTTGTGGATTCTAAGCCTGTGAATTTATTACCAAGGCACCTGCCAGTGTTTCTGTATTTAAGAAACTGTCAGCAGTTTCTATTTTGGGGTTTTAAGTTTGCTACAAAAATTCACTCTGGGTTGAATTTTGGCATGTGTTATAGGGTTACAAACCAAAAGTGAATTATTTTTAGAAAAAGGGAGGGAGCCGAGGGAAATAGTTCTTTCTTTTTTGCTTGAGGTATATAAAATGTAAAATAAAAACCAGAAGTTGGTGGTTACAAAAAAAGGGTCCTAAGAGATTAATTCTCTTTTGTTTTTCTGACATCCACAGGCTTTCAACCCATTAGCCCACACTGCAGACTAATGTCCTGAGAGAGTGTGGCAAAATATTAAAACTATATGTCCTTTTGACAGGCAAGATATATTATGTACCCACTAATTTTAATAATGAAACACCAATTTGAATAAAAGAATAGACTTACCAGAGATTAAACTAGAACCAGCCACCAGACTCAATCCACACATGCTTACTATCAACATACAAGAAGACATCATTGCACTGGACAATCCACATGCCTACTGTCAACATACAAGACAGACATTACTGAGCCAGACAATTAGGGATATTCCAAGTCATGTTTCTTTAGAAGTTTTATCTCTGAAAAGAGTCTTCAAAATCTGTCTTTATTTTTGAAAGATAAAAAAAACAGATAATATTATCTAAATTTTTTTGAAAATAATATTGAAAACTCTTATCATTTCCAAACGTGAAAGTATATATGTTGGTGTAGTATCATGCCTTCACATTATCTTCACACAAGAAAAAAGAATCTTAGGCAATGTAATATCCAAAAAATATCTTATAAGGAACACACATACTCTTTCCAATGCAAATATATTCTAGCTATCTGAACAGAGTATCGACTTATTGATCACACACCTCTTAAGCACCCTGTAAGGCTAGGTATGGACACAGAAAGTCAGGCTAGAAAGTTCAAATAATAGTGGGACAGTAAGGAGAATGTTTTTCCATTCCAAAAGTTTTTTGCTCTTCTTTATTTTTAAATTAAATTTTTATTGTTTGAGAATTTGATACATACATACTATATATAATATAATATTATATATGTATATATATAATATTATATATATATATATATATATATATATATATATTATATAGTTTCATCAGATACCAACTCTGAATCCCTCCTCTATATCTGCCCCATCCCCAGATTTCATTTTCCTCCTAACTTCATTTGCTTTGTTTTTAAATGCATTGAATACACTTACTGGTGTGTGTGTGTGTACACACGTGTGTGCGTGTACACATGCATGTGCATAGATATAGTTCCATCTATTAGAGAATGGGTAGCCTCTCCCAAATCATATCCTTGAAGAACTTGACTCTTGTTCCCCCAGCAGCCATCAGTTGCCAATGGTTCCTCAGTAAGGGGCAAGACTTAATGAGAACTGCCCGCCCGTTGGTGCTGGAATTTTAGCTGACTTGATTTTGAATGGGTCATGTGATGCAGTCACACCTAATAATTCCACTTGAGCAATGGCACTGTTATGTGCAGCAAGTCATTTCTCCACAGGTGTCCACTGTCTCTGGGTCTTGCAATTTTTTTCTACCCTTTTTTGTAATGACGCTTAAGCTTTAAAAGGAGAGGGTGTGATGCACAGTTTCCATTTAGATCTGCACACAGCAGAGTCTCTTGTTCCCTGTATGTTGAGTAGTTGTAAGTCTTTGTATTAATCATAATTTACTGCAAAACAGAACTTCTCTGATGAAAGCTGAGAGATTAACTTGTTTATGACAATAAAGTTAGAGCTTAAGGATATGGTTTATTAATAGGCAAACTAAATAGACAATGGCATACCTATAAAAATAGATAAAAGAGAAGTTTTCAAAAGACAGGATCTTTATGGAAGCACTATGGATGTGAAGTATATTCTGGCCTGTAGCCTGAGGATTATGGGTCCCTCCAATACAGGTACTACTCTACAAAATCAAGAGCATCAGACCAATGTCACCACACACATGGTCCTATAACAGAGGACTCCTAAACCCATATTCTCTGAGGGGCCTAATTCTAATCTGATTCCCTGGAAAACAGGTTCCAGTGCAGCTCTGGGTCAGTTTCCATGAGCATCTCAAATACTCATTTAGAATGGAAAAATTCCCATCTCGCAATACATTTGAATGATGGTATACATATTAACAGCTTGCAGGTTTAGATAATGGAAGCCTAGCTCTGCATGACTTCCAATTTCAATATGCTAACCAAGTGCTCGATTTTCATTGCAAAGCTCCAGGCCCAGGACCTGTGAGTCCAGTCTCAACACCTCACAGGCACTTTTTAATAACACATTAAAGGGAAGGCCAAGGCACCCTGGAAGGCCCTGGCAGGCAGCCACTTCTCCTATTAGTAAGCTTAAGCTCCACTGTGGTGTTCTCTCCGGTTTCAACAGGAACCTAACTTCAAAGGGGTAATGGGCATGACTTACGTTTTTATGATTTTATTTTAATGAATTAAAAAAAGCTAAAGCACAGGTCCCTGAACAACACCTCATCTCCACTCATCTCTTAGTCATAATTGCAACTTGAATAAATATTTTCTTAAACACTTTTAGAGTTTTCCTATGTGCTGGCTACCAGTTGCTGAAAGGTACCTCAGAGCATGCTAATCTCAAAGTAGTAAACTGATGCTGTTGTTGTCTGATCTGCTCTTCAACAGTGCAAGGGGGCATAACTATCGACAGAAGATTAAAATAACCAGCTAGTTGTTTACTAAGAGAAATCAGGAGGCTTGCTAAGTTTAGTGTTAGTTAAGAAAGAAAAAATTATTTCAGAGAAACTTGGACACATTTGTTTTTATTGTCTATCCAACTTGACATTGTAGGTTCTTTAAATTTACCATAAAATGTCTGGTTGCTAATAATTCTAATTAGTTTTTACATATTTATGCAATGGTATAAAAACAATTTCCTCAGAAACAAGCATTTTTTGCTTTTAGCTCTCTCCTTGTTTCTCAGGTATAAAAATTAGCACTCCAAGAAGTGTAGGCGTTCCAGGTTTGATGGTATAATTATTCTAATTGGTGTAAAAATTCAAATTTGGACTGAGTGTTAGGTTGACTCAAATGAAATCACCACATTGGAAGGTTGGAAATGCCAAATATAAGCAACTGTATATGGCTTGAAGTAATGTTTACTGAAAGAGAGGGTTTTTCAGTAACACATTAGCTGTCTTATAGATTATATCTTGTGAGTACTACTCAGCTACTGGCGTGAACTAAGCAATAACAAATTAAGTTACCAGATTCAACTTAAATTAAAGTCATAACTACTTACCATAAGGAGTTCATTTCCAGAAAATTAGTATTTATAATATTTATGTCCTCCAGTTACTCAATATGAAAAAGACAAGTAAAGTAAACATGCACTATACAATATACAAATATAATATAATAGATAATTCTAGTTAGTATCATTGCAAGCTGGGCTCAGTAGAACTTGCCTGTTACTTTAACTACTTGAGAAGTAATTCTTAAAAATCAGTAATGGCAAACTTAACAAGATGAAATTAATACTATTAAAAGGACAGCAAATGAAGTCAATGTTCTGTTCATGGAAAATTATACAGCATGTTTTTGTTTTAACCATTACTTATTTATTCAAAACATAAGGTTTTTCCTTCCCAAAGTTCTGAGCAAAAGACATTTAGGTACCTAACATTGCCATTCACAGTTTTGTCTTAGTCTGAACTTCTCCGAAGTGTGACTTCTCCGAAGTGTGACTTCTCCTGGGCCTAAAACTATTCGAATATTTTTATTCTTTTGTTGTTTTTATGCAGGCAGTGGGTTCAACATGCATTTATGGCTCATTTGTGCTTTATATACGTGAACAAATTTAGTTCTCCCAACCTGATACATGATAA
Organism: Mus pahari; assembly: GCF_900095145.1. NCBI lineage: Eukaryota > Metazoa > Chordata > Mammalia > Rodentia > Muridae > Mus > Mus pahari. Next base: position 33,078,693 of record NC_034596.1, read on the forward strand.
GCAATGCAGCTTATAGCTTTTGACGGTAATAGGAACAGAGAAACATTTATTGTAACTTTTAAAGCTGTTGACTTTAACAGTCAGAAAATGAACTTGATGCTGTTCTAAATCTGAGCTTAAAACAAGCTGCTGTATCTTAGGACCAGGTGAGAAGATCTCATGCCATTTACCACTTCATACCGAATTGCAATTATGTCTGTAAACACTAAAGTGATTTTAGAGACCTCTAAGCTCCACAAAACCAAGAGCTATTCCATACTCATCATTTTATGTTACAGCAATGCTCTTCAATCTTAATGTGCAGAGGACTCACCCAGGGATCTTGTTAGACTATAAATTGTTCAGCTGTGCTGGGACATGGCCTGAAACACTGCAAAGCTAACCAACTGCAGGATGCTGCTGACACTGCTGATCAGAAAAACCACACTGTGAGCGGCAACGGTATGCAGCACCCAACTAAAGCTGTTGGAACCCTAAAATGATGCCTAGTAGCTTTGTAGATAGCTAGCAAGATTAAATCCCTACAAGGTGCCAAGTACAGTTAATAATTCTCAAACCAATTAAGACACCTGGCTTCCGCCGCACATGTATATCCTAGAAGCACCGCTTCTAGGGCAATGGGGGATCTCCTCATATCCATGCCAAAAATCAAAAGATGAAGAGGTGAGACCTTGACTTCCCCACTGTTGATCCCCAGTACCTGGAACCTAAGGATCCTTAGAAGCCACAGTGCTTAGACACACGCTCTAGGAGTATCTGTCTGCTCTCAGTCCTTTTTATAAAGAACTCTGTAAAGATCTTAAGATGGTCAAGTACCCATCTCTCCCTCTGAGGCCCACAGGACATAGTGGAGGCTCATCTTCACCCTTTGTAAGGTAAGTACCCTCTAGGAAATTATGGGGAGATCTTTCCAGATGATGTGTGACAAGCGTCTGGACAGAAACATGGCCAGAACCAAAAGCAGGAATCAAAAACCAGAGCAATGACATCCCTAAGAATGACCAGTGGCCTGGATCAGGTCACAGCACTGGAGATGATGCCAGTGTGTCCCAGGACACATACAATTGGCACAGTAAAGCCAGCAAGAATTGAAAACAGTTGCGGATGGCCTCTGGATAAATGCAATGCATCAAAGGTAAGGGAGGTTTGGGGTCTTCACAGCTAGGAAAGTAAGGAGTCTATTTATTAAGTTCAGGAGGGATCCGGAGAGAGCAGTGAATGGGTGACATGCTTTTTCACAGTAGGCAAACCATCCCTGAGGTCAGCACAATTTAAGGAAGAAAACGCATTGCAGTGGTGGAACTATTCGCCATCACACTGCACTTCCTGCATCTCCTACCATGTTAGCCCTCAAGCTCCTCCCAGATTCTTCCCAGGCTGTCTGGCCTCTGTTTACTGGGCTTTGCCCTCACAGAGGAATCTCACTTTTGCTTCTTCCTCCATCACAGTAACTTGCCTGTTACTGTTTTAACCCTGTTCTAAATCCCTGCTTGCTGTGTGCTTTCTCCTCTGCTCTGCTTCTCTAAGATACCCCCACACCAGTGTTTGTCTGGCAGCAATCATCCTCAGTCACACCTAAAGACACTAGACACTGTCTTTACAACCAAACTATTCAAAGTAAACTTTTAAAATATGAAACCAAATCTACCACTAAGTATCAAGAGCTGCAGTGTAGCAAAAAAAAAAAAAAAAAAAAAAAAGAATAATAATAATATATTCTCATTAAGTAAACCTTGTACTTGGAAGCTAATTTCAACAACAAATTACATCTAAATATCACTGGAGGGAAATCAGCCTTGGTAGTATCTGCTGTGGTAATACACACATCCAAACACACACATACACACCAGCTACTCCGTGCTAGCTTATGATCCAAAAGTTATATGCAATGCCCATTACTCCAAATGGAAAACAACTTCTCTCCTGGGCAGTCTTTGATGATGATAAAGAAACTAGCTGCATAATGTGAATTGTGTTGCTTATGTTAGAGGCATGAAGTACTACACTGAGAGTAATTTTGATTATGCCACTTCATAGATGAGCAGTGTTGACTGATAAATGATCCTCCTTATATGTTACTGTCAAAACACTACTCAAAGCTGTACAGCCTGCAAGCTGTACCTTTCTCCCTCTTGAATTCCATTTATGATTACTGTGTGTCTATGGAGGGTCATGTATATGTCACAGGACACAGACATCTCAGAGGACAACTCTGTGGGCTCAGTCCTTTCCCTTATATGTGTTTGGACCTTCGGGCTTTTGCTGCAGGCAACCATTTCATCCACTATTCTTCCTCCCCTGAACAAGACATACATCTCTTACACTCCAAATCTAAAAGGAATTTCCACTTAAGAGAGACATAAAACAAAATTCGCTAACTTTAAATGTCAAGGAGCTCTTTGAAAATGAGGCTAATACATATTGAAAAACAGAAATATTTCAATGTCTGCCCTAGTTTTTATATAAGTACCAAGTGAAATATTCACAGCTATTTTTAAAAAAGTTGCCATTCTCCAATTTAAAAGGAATGACTATCAACATTTCTATGGTTCTATTGTACATCAGGGAGCGTCTTATCTGCCCCTACTACATAATTTTGTTGGAAGTGGCTTGTCCAGGAAAAATAAGTTTATAAAGCAATTATACGTGCACTATCTAAATCACACCAAAATGAACCCCCAGAAAGGACAGTAAGATAACGTGTCTCCAGAACTCACTGATATGTGCCAATTCTGAACTACATTAAACAGCTACTTTCTGATTTAATCTTACTCTTGTAAGTTTACACGCATGCAGATGAACTCTTTCACACAGGTTACACAATGGCTCTGGCTCAGTGGAGCATCTGCAGTAGCGTGTAAGCACATAGCCTGTTTAGAATGGACGCTTCAGTACTGAGTTTATCCTCAAGTGCCATATTTAGTTCTCACACAGTAAGGGAGAGGTGGGTGTGGTGGTTCTCCCTTGGAGCCCCAGCGCAAGGGAAGCGGGGCAGAAGGACTGTCAGGAATTCTGGATCAGCCTGCCTGGACAATAGAAAGAGACCCAGTTGCAGCAACAGCAACAACAGCCCACAGGCAGGGCAGGTGTGGAGATGGATAAGGCAGACAGACTGAGGATGGGGTTATGCTGTGTGCAGGAGGATTTCTCAAAGCTGCATTAAAGAAGGGTGGACTGTAAGGGGGAAAGGAAATGACCAGGAAAGGTCCCTGAAACCAGCAAGTACCACTTCCCTTTCCTCCACCAGTTGGACTCAATTAAACCAATTAAAGCTGCAAGCCTTCTATAGACATCCCATAATTCACACCAGAACTTGTAGGCCTTGAGATGGAGATGAAGAAAATATTTGCACAATATAAAACTGCCTGTCCTACAAAAAGAAGTGTGATTTTTATGGATAAACCTGAGACACTTATTTGTCCATATCGGTTTTCTCCTTAATGACCTCACCTCACCTCTCCTCTCCTCCTAGTCGTGACTGAAATAAAAATGCTGAGAAATGGGCAATTAAAAAAGTTTCTCCAACAGATATCATAGGACTCCTTGAGGTTACAAATTAGTCATTATGAAACCAAGTGGCCATCCATTTCCCCACAACAGCTTTATAATCATTTGTAGTACTGAGGGGGTGTCTGGGAGAACAAATATCAAACCTAGCTGCACACTCAGAACCCACCCAAATAGGCCTCTCTTCCCCCTCATGAACCAGGGAACGACAATTAATAAAAAAATGACTCAGCAGAAAGAATAACAGTGACTTCCATGGATCGTTGGCATTTTTTTTTTTTTTTTTTTTTAGCTTAAATCTGAAGTTACCAGATTCACAAGTCCTCTACTGGGGATGAGTCGATGTGATTGACAAGTAGGAACACTTTGAAGAGCCACCAGTGCTATAGCAGTGCCTTGTTCAGAGTTAGACAGACAAGCTTATGCACAAGACTCCCCACCCACAGGCATAATTGCTGTCCTGAAATACAAAAGCTCAAACAATTCACAGCAAAGCTCCCCCATTAACTGGTAGTTTATGAAATATTTCCAAGCCCATGAAGCCCTCACTAGCTGATTTAATAAGGTCAGCCATACAGCTCACAGATGGGGTCAGAACAAAAGCATAGGCACGTGTCTGATCCACCGGATTAGTCTCAGACACTGATAGAAGGAGTTTGGCTGGCTGCCCCTGTTAGTATTTTAGATGGTCATTGGACAGGTGAATGTATCTGAATACCCTGAACACCTTTTCCATGAAGATAAGACAGTGAATCTATGGAAGTCAGGCTGCCTACCCAGGTAGAATTTAAGCAGTAGGTGCTTAAATAGCATGCAATACCAAGAGGAAGGAAATAATTCACCCCCATGATAATGAATCCTTAAGGTTAGGGTTCTGTATTAAAAGTTGATTAACAACAAAATCCTGTTACAATAATGAAAGGAGACTTTATTGTCCAGTTAGTGCTCCAAGGGAATGAAAACAACAAAATACTGGGGAAGGTCAAGTTTATGTGCCCTTGACGGCTATGCTATTTCTGTAAAAAGATTTAAAGAAATTTAAAAAACCTTCATGAACTTCATACTCCTCTAGCTGGCTGATACTTCTTGATGTGCCTTTCAGAGTTGAAATAGCTTAAAATATTTTTTTTTTTTGAGGAACAGAGTCCAGAGACATCTTAAAAGTCAGAGTTTTCTACCCTTTTGCCAGAGTTAAACTGCAAACAGTAAACTGGTGAGTTTTAAAAGTCAAATAAAGAATTAAATTTAGCAACACATTTACAATGGTGATTCCAATAATCACGGGAACTCACAAAATTTAGACTTTGCAGGAATAAGCAGATTTGTTGGGTTTATTTTTAAATTTTATAGTCATCAACAAATAGCATAGTTTCCAAATATTTTATTTGATCTGTTTTTTTTTTCTCTTTTAATCTGGCTGAGAATGTGCTTCAAACATTCACATGTTTCCATTTTATTGGTTGCTAGATGAGCTTTTATTTGTGGATACATTATGCCTACTTCTAAACTGTGATTCTGGCTTTACAGTTTATGGTTATGTGCTTAAATATAAAAAGAAGGAACTGAGAGGCAATTTTCAAAGTTTTACTGAAACTCAAACTATTGTTCACCCACAGCAGCAATTACAATAAGACAAAACAATAAACATCATACAATGTCCTTGTGTCAACTGGCATGCTCTTAAATTTACTTATTTATTCATTCATTTATTTTACTTTTTATTTATTACAGGTAGGTGATGTGCCATCACAAGTATGTAGAGATCAGAGGTCAAGTTTGTGGCTTCGTTCTCTCCTTCCAGGTTTCTTGGATCAGATCCAAATCATCAGGCTTTCCCGAGAAGCAAGCTTACTTGCCAGGCCATGTCGATGGCCACCACATTGTATTTTGAAAATGAACAGGGCGAAATGAAAAGAATCCAACCTATGGCTAACTCTGAAGAACACTCAAAGTGTGGTGGCGCTATGCGCTATAAATCCCAGGCAATGTAGATGCCAAGCAGGGGGATCTTGACCTTCTGCACGTCCAGCATCTTCCCCGCAGTGATGCTGTCACTGCTGATCCACGGGTCGGCTTGGAGAAGCAAAAGTCTACAGTAAACCGTACACTGAACCAAGCCTGAGCTTTAATATGCGATCCTTGGCATCCTGTGATGGAAGTCTCTTATCCCCACCTCTCCCATGAGAAAAAATAGCAAGAAGGAAAGAAACCGTCCAACTAGAAAGGGCAGAGCCAAAGTATGAGCTGTGGTCTCCTTGAAACCTAAGCTCTGGCCTGTCAACACGAATTCCCTGCCTTCTCCTCTCAAGAAAATAACCCATCATTACCAGAAAGGGCTACTTACTACCAAGCCATTTATCAGGACAGTTGCATTCCAGTCAGCCACAGAGCAGGCTAAAATTCCAGGTGATTAGAGCCCTCTCCACTATAATTCTCTTTCCATGAATGTGGTGGGAGTCGGGAATTATAAATATTTTCACCATCTCCACAGGTGACTTTGGGAGTCACTGACTCTATTCATTTGCTGGGCTGTCTGAATAGGAAACCCACTGCAGTAAATGCCTCCTCCATTCCACTTGTTACTTGAGCCGACAGGAGAGGAGTGTGACTGATCAAGCATGTGTGCTAAGGGAAGCCATTGCCTCGTTTTTTAGAAGGTTAGATGTGTACCTGTCATCTTTGATTGCATTCAAGCACATGAGGTGTACGTTCCCCTTAACTGCTGTCCTGAGCCACAGCCCTTTTGCCATGCTGCCTTATTTCATGGAGGGCTGCAACCTAAGGCATGGCAGCGTGCAAAGCTTCACACGGAAGAGCGTCCACAGGAAAATTCCAAAGAAGCGAGGAATTCAGGACGAAGTGACCTCTAGTGTACTTTGATATCTTTGGTGCTGTTTTAAAAGCAGGGTCACATAATAGAAGGGCTGAAGACAGGTGAGTGACAGTCTCGAGAACATTAGCCTGCTCTCTACTGTTTGTAGCAGACTTCATTCCCCCAGTTACACTTGATCAGATAGAATTTTAAGTACACTACCATTTCAAAGGACTTTTATACCTAGTCCCTCTTGCAAGAGGGGCCAGTAACCGTCAGGAAACACAAAATAAACCTTTTTTAAAAACTGCAGAACAGAACATCATCTGCTAGACCCAGAAGAACTTGTAGCCTGAACACTCAATTCCAAGGTGGCATGAAATCCTTCACTGGTTTTGGCACTTGGAGCAGCCACTGAGTTAGTCATTATCAGAGAACAGATTCGGGACCAAGGTAGCCTGATGCCCTGTGAAAACCGAAGCCCCTTTGAGAAAGATGGGGAAGAATCAGAGGTTCTACCTTGTTGTCAGTGTGGAAAAAGATTCCACATTCCTGCAAAGTTTATCCTCTCACATCTTCAAAATTCTATTTTAAGATCCATGTTCCTGTTTGCATGGTGTGTGCCTATAACCCAATTTTCATAAAGCTGGGGCAAACAGATCTTAACTTCAAAGCTGTACTATATAGCACAAGCCTGTCTCAAATTCACAGAATCAAGTTTATCAGACATCAACTGGACATATTCAATTTCAGGAATTCCCACTCAACATACAGAGGGAACAATGCTCTGAGGGCCACAGGTTTATGTTTTAGAAGAAATATTGAAAAACTAGCCTATTGTGGCTTCGATCAAGAAATCCGCCAAAAGGGACCATGTGATACAATAGCATGCACAGGAATGCTTCTGTGTGGGTGTGTCCATTAGAGCTGCCTTGTTCCAAACAGGACTTGAAACTTAATTTCTGGCATAAGGCATCTCAAACTTGAATACCACGTACTTCTTCCCAGTGATGATCCACTGAAGGCTTTACTTCTTAGTTTTTACATACACATTCATTATCTACCAAATTGTCAGACATGAAGTTCAAAGCTATCAGTGAAAATGGTCTGTCATTCCAACTCACAGAAGTACTCAAAGGTAGAGGCAGTTCTCTGAGGACTTTGCTCCTCTGGGTTCTGCATCTCCTGAGAGCTTCTGGGAAATATGCATCTCAGGTTGCATCCAGCCTGGGTGGATGACAGTCTGCATTTGGGCAGGATTCTGATAGGTACTTTAGAGTTTAAGAAATGCTACTGTAGGAATTCTGTAGTGAGGCACTCTATATGAGCTTTTAAATTTATCCTTCACAACAACACTGCAGGTTAGCTATTATCACTTTTGTCCTTAACATTTTATACCTAAAGAAACAATGGTTGTAATAACTTTCCAAAGTTAACATAAGGGGCTGCGACTAGAGCTCAGTGGAAGAGCCCTTGTCTAACATTCACAAGGTCTTGGTACAATCTCCAGAAACACACACGCAAAGATACAGACACATACAGACAGAGATATACACACAGAGATACAAACACACAGACACTCATGAACACTGTGCACAGACATATGTAAAAGTCATGTAAGCAAAAAGCCACAGGCTCAAATCCAAGTCTCTCCACGTAACAATCCAAAAATCCTTGCCTGCGCTGTCTTAACACCCATGATCTTCAGAGCCTTGAATTAGTGTCAGATGCTGCGGAACTTGGTGCTTATCTGACATTTCACTGTTTTCACTTGATATTCAAAGGAATCCAAGGAACTGTATTTCAAGCAAGCGAGCTTAGGCTCCATATTCCACTGATTAAAACTTGTATACTAAATGTCTATAGGTTTAAACAAATAGAGAAGCAGAAGTGCAAAGACCCCAATCTGCTGTTAATTAATTAATTAATTAAGATAGTAACTTTCCTACCTTAACTCATGAAATTTAGAGAGAGCAAATACAAATAAAAGAGCCACATTCTAAGCCAAGCAAAACTTACATTGTTTTGGTTTCTTTAAAAGTACATGAAGCTAGTGGCCATGAGTTATAATTTCTTTTTGTAGGTTTTAAGATGCTTAAGAACTTCAGTAAAAGGATTATGAATACAGATATGATGGCAGCTCACACTTAGTATTCCAGAATTTGGGAGCAACATGAGTTCAAGGTCAGTCTGGGATGCATAGAAACCTCTATCTCAGAAAAAAAAAATATATATATATATATTTTTTTTCCTAAATATTGGTACCCAAGGCCTGGTTGCCCCCCAGAGATGAGAGAGTCTGAGTCTGTATGTACCCAAATGACATACCCAAATGGCATAGCCAGTGATGCCATACAAGTGATGTTATATAACCTTGTGTCCCCGCCAAGTTATCCATAATTGGTAAATAAAAATGCCTACAGCCAATAGCTGGGCAGAAGAGAAATAGGCAGGGTTATTGGGTTCTTGGGCTTAAGATCTGAGGAGCCCATGAGAAGAGAGAAAGTAGAGAGAAGAAAGAGCCGCCAAGGGATAGGTGAGCAATAAAAATGTGGCCAGTTAGAGTTAAGAGCTTCCCTATGAACATGGCAAATTATAAAAAGGTGTTAATGATGGGGAAATAGATTCTAATAGCATAGAGGGTAGATATCTGCCCAGCTGTAGTGCAGATTAAGGCTTGTTACAATCATAAAAGTTGTGTGTCTTTTATCCAGAAACTGGGTGATCAAAGGCAAAGCAGAAACCCCCCATTTGAGATTAAATATTTTTTACAACACTAAACTATGACACTTTATTTATAAAGTCTATTTCTCAAGATTGAATAAGTAAGGGGACCACTCTCCATGGCTCGGATAGATAACACAGTAAGTACAATGAGCTCTTGAGGTACGTTAGTGTAGCAAACACTCAGCCAGCACTGGCAATGCCTAATTCACCAACAATGCAGAATATTGAGTCCCAGCCAGCACTGGCAATGCCTAATTTACTAATAATGCAAAATATGGAGTCTGAAATGGTCATCTTTTGTGGCTGGGCAAGTCTTCCCAATGTGGGACTAGGTCGCAATTGGTTGAGTTGTTGGCCAAGGATGTCCTGTGGAGATCCCTAAGTAGCCCAAACTTATGCCAGGATAGAAGATCATTCTGAAAACTGATAGTAGGACTGCCTTGTTGAGGACTACATCCACACACCTCACTGAATGTGCAGGTTGAGCTGGAGCCTACATGGGCCTCACCCTTAAGTTACAGACTCTTTGGCACAAGAAGGTACTTTGCAGGCTATGGAAAGAAAAGCCCGGATACCAACCAGGCCGCAAAACTCTCAACCTAAAATCTATCTTGCCTACAAGATGTGCTAGGGCAATGGTGGCTCAGAATATGGGATGGCCAACTATTAGAGGGAGCCCATGCTGTCTACTTTCTGGATGGCCAGGAACTAGAGACTGGGCAATACAGAGACCTAGGGTAGAATTAAATACAACTGGAAAAGAAAACAATGAAATAATTTCCAATGATATCCTATTATACTAATGGACCAGTTGCTTTGTCCAGTCATTATCAGGGAAGCTTCCTCTAGCAGCAGACAGGAATAGGTACAGAGACCCCCAGACAGACATTATGGAGAGAGGGGCAGGGGAGGGAGGATCTAAACTGAAGTTCTCCTTTGTGTCCCTCCCCCAGGAGATTGGGAAACCCTAAGGAAGGGGGGGGAGGAAAGATTGTAGGAGTCAGAAGGGCTGGCAGTCACCAGGAGAACATTGCCCACTAAATCAACAAAGCAGGGCTCACAGGGGCTCACAGGGGCTCACAGAGACTTAGGCATGGGTCTACACCAGATCCCCTAAATATATGTTATTGCTGTTAGCTTGGCAGTTGCCCAGAACTCTAACAGCAGGATCCAATGTGTCTCTGACTCTTTGGCCTGCTCTTGGGACTTTTCTTCATAGTGGGTTGTCTTGTCCACTCTTAACACGAGGGCTTTCATCCTGTCTTATCGTATCTTGTTTTGTCCTGTTTAATTGCCATCTCTGTCAGGTCTTCTGTTTTCTGAAGGGAAATAGAGGAGGGAGTGTGTCTGAGGAGATAGGAGGTGGGGAGGATCTGGGAGGACTGGAGAGGGGGAGACTGTGGTCTGGGTTACTGTATTGTAATGAGCATAAACAAAAAGCAATCTAAGAAAAGGGCCATCTCTGACAGCAAGTGTCTTGTGCAGACTCTAAGGGACCGTTTGCAAAGCAGACACTCCAGGCGGTGGGTGGATCCCTCATGATCTGAGAGACATCAAGGCAGTATGTCTGCCCAAGGAGGAAGTCAGTGCAGGAAGAGGAGGCAGAGAAACTGTTCCACAAATGTGTAGTTCTGTACTTCCTAAAGTTTCTGTTAACCTTCTAGAACTTCCCCTCCTCTCAAAAGGGTAGCTGATATGAACTTCTGACCTTCAGATGTTCCTGACCGTGTATGCCATTCACACACAGAGTTACATATCACACAGACACAGACACAGACACAGACACACACACACACACACACACACACACACACAATCATCTTATTTATATCAAGTTACTTTACTGTTTTTTTCTGTCTTGATTCTCTGAACAGTACCTCCATGAAGAGCTCAATCTTTTCGACGTTATTGTTACTCAATCACTTCACAGGCTTTCTTGAGGATTTTTCCTGTGAGAAACTGTGAGGTAAACTTGCAGTGCCAGGCACCCCATCCACTCTTTCTTACCTCACACTTACCTAGGACGGAGAGAACAGAGCGCAACAGTCTGAGAGCACAGGTCTCTCATTAAATTTGTCAAAATGAAAAAGACAGTCACAGCATTAGAAATATTTGTGTAGCTGAAGAAGTATTACTAACATTTTAGTTTATTCCTAAAATGTGTCTACATACCAAGGTTTTTTTCCAGAGCATTAGCCATAACAACTCAGCTCACTCGCTTCCTGTAGATAAGGTCAAGCATTTGTCTTACACAATTTTCTTGCAGGTATGCACTTTACACTGAGCGTACCCTAAAGCCCACTCTCAGGTACCCTACCTCCTTCCTTCTCCACTCATTCATCTGTTTGGATTTTCTAGAGAAACTCATTTCTACTTTCATTTGAGATGTACACACATGATTTTGAAGTCAAATTACTATTAAGTTCTACAAATCCCTTACTTATCCGTAACTAAACCACCCAATTCGTGGCACCGAACATAAAGAATGAAGAAGGTTAAATCAATCTCCCAGCTGTTCCAGAACTCCTCAGGCTGTCCTACACAGCTCCGACAGAGATAAAAACAAAGTCATCACCTGAAATACAACCTCAGCTTCAACTTACTGCCAGTTTTTCCAGGCACTTTGTACCAAGTGTAACTATAAATAGAATTCTCAAGCAGCCAGTCCAGGCTAATTCATAATTTATCTCCCACTCTTTCCATTCTCCTGGATTTCTCCAGCCTGAAAGAAATAACTGCTTCACTGTAGTTCTGGGTTAGAAGCAGTCACAAAGAAATCTGCAGTGTCCCCAGCTGGACTCCATATGGAGATCCAGCTGTGCTCTCCCATCTCCAGAACACAATAGCCCTACTCCATCCCTCCATTGCACTCCCCTCTCTTGCTCTCACTTGCTAACCTGAGATGCTATAGAACCTGTCACCATAGATCTGTCCAATATCACTTGGCAAAGGGAAAGTTTTACCCTGTAAGTAAGAAGGATGGGAGGGCAGCTTTCAAAGAATAAAGATGACTTAGAAAGGCAAACACTCTCTGGCTTGTGTTCCCACCATTCTGACTAAATTTGAGGAAGCATTGATTCTTTCCACTTACATTAACTTTAATTTTATATATAATCAAATTACAAGTTCAAAGTCCACATCGCACCTCTCTGAAATTCATCCCAAGAGTATATTAAATAGTCCTTAGTAAAATTTTCCAAGTGAAGATGATTGCCATTTAAAGTCATTTGTTTATTTTCTATGTTAGCACAAACCCCCTAACAGACTGGGAGAAATCAAGGCTGTGTAGTAAGTAAAACACTGGCCACATGGCTGAGCACAAAAAAGCAAGCCTCATTATTCTCATTAAGGGTGTGATATTATTCCAGTGGTTTATAAAATATTCAAGAGTATCATTTTTAAATTAAACTGCTGGCATGTGAAATAATTTTCTACCTAACACATCATACATTATAAAGACATTTGCATATATTAAAATCAAAAGAGCCTAAAGTCCACTCCTGTTGATAGGGCTTTCCAGTCTCAATCCCTGAGCCTGGCGAACTGATACTCCAGCCCCAGGCTGGAGCTCTTTACTAAATTTTGAGCAAGGGGAAATGAACCGCACGTCCAGACCTCAGCTTTATTAATCCACAGTGTCAGGGCATAAATCTCTGGACAGGGAAATGTCATGCTCTAAATCTACTTCTCAGAGAGTCTGCGTCAGTGTCTTTTCAGACTGCCACACAGCGCCAATTTTGTTATCTTGGTGTGTGACTATAACCCAGGCAGAAAAACAGAGGACAACTGAATGACCTGTCCATGAATTGCTATCAACACCCCACTTGACTTTCATGCTAGTCTATTTTCCAAATAATTACTAATCACCAATACTGGATACTCTTTTCCTTAAATAAACTCTGCCTAACATAGATGTATGAGTGAGAGAAAGCTTTGATGAGGAAGAAAACTTCCTCTGTAAAACAGAACTGAGCATCCCTAGATCTGCACAAAGAAACAGAGAAACTGTGCATTTCAGAAAACACATGCCTAACGTTTAGGATCCCAAAACTTCATGGATTACAAGAAAACAGATCTGAAAAGTTTTCATGGCTATGGAGAACAAAGCAGATAGACCTTTTATAGCACAAAACCATTTTTTTCTCCTTCAGAAATACACTATCAAAGACCCTAATCAACCCATTAAACTGTTAGCAAATTGCATTTTTGAACCCTTTAAAGGGGTCCACTTTAATCTTCCAAGAGAAGATTGTCTAGGGCAAGATACAAAGATCTCTTGCCATGATTACTGTTCAGACGCTAAAAATAGCTGTCCGAGAAAATTGACATCAAGCAGCTTCCTGTCACACGTGACCTAATTCAACAATCTCATCTCAGTCCAGCCAGGCTGAAGACTCACTCCCAGGGCTGTTAAGCTTCTGCTAAGAATAGGAGAGCAGACAGAATACTTACGACTTTAGGCACAATTCACATCTCAATAATCTAATGTGCAAAGAATTAGAAACTACAGAACACCTGCTAACAGAAAGCCTGTTTGAGTTAATTTTAGAAAAACCCATACCATGAAATATTAGATAGCTGTGAAGAGGACCTCTTAGAAGCACAAGAAGAAGGAAAGGGAGGGAGAGAGAGAGAGAGAGAGAGAGAGAGAGAGAGAGAGAGAGAGAGAGAGAGAACCAAACAGCCATGTGTTAATGTTGGCGCATACATTCACAGACACAGGAAGGTCGTGTGAGAATGAAGAATGGGTGGCTGATTCTGAGACAGGGTTGGAACAGAGAAGGCAAGGGGCTGAAGGCCTAGAAAATGCATGCTGCAGCTCTCCAGCCTTTCAGCTCCATATCTGTATGTGTAACACAGATTTTCAAATCAAAGATCAAGTCAAAAAAGTAAACATCAGTGTTGTTATTCAGGTGCAGCCACATCCTTCACAGTGAGGAAAGCCCAAGGAGGAATGAATACCCAGAGGCCAACAGCAGGTTCCCACGCTTCCCTCAGGCAGGGATCCTTGCATTCAAAGATGGAGTTCTAAGGCTGGCCACAAAGCTTTTCTGCAGCCGTTCCTTGAATTGTTTCAAGTAAATTTTCCATACTAACGCCAACTGGGCATTTTGAGAGCAAACGCTATTTCCCTTCCAAAGTATTCTCTGTTGGCCCCTTTATAGAAACCTTGTCTGAACAAACACACACTCTAAGTAAAAGACAAACGTTGTATATAACTCACAGTGAAACAGCAGCACCCAAGCCAGTGTCTTGCCCACCATCTCCTACTCTGCCCTTCAAAATGGAGACTCAGCAGTCACAACTCTGCCCCTGTACTCTGATGAGGAATCCATGCATCATGGTAGCACTCGGTTATAGAGGTCTGGACCCAGCGAGACAGAACACACAGTAGCCACTGAAGCCCATGGTAGCCCATGGTCAATTCTGAACCCTGGATTGGCTGGTTACATATAAAATGGACAACCCAGATACCCTGTCTGAGCTTATTCCTTTTCCGTGAATATGAACAATGATGCCACTTCTCTGGGAGTAGCAAGCTCATTCTTCAGGTTGCATTCTCTAAGCAGATGTGAAGTGAAATCCATCTGATAAATCCCACATGGTCTTTTTTAATGGAAGGAAACATTAAAAGAAATTGAAGAGAAATCCAAAAGAAAATATAAAGTATAAGACACCATAAAAGTGAATTTGTTATTTTTCTCGCCACTCATATATAATACAAATGCAAGGGGAGGATATATCATTTTCTCTATATCATATTAAAAAATTAAAGGCCTTTGTTATAAGTTGACTGTGAGGACAAAATATATTAATTCATCATAAGATCAACTGCCCTTAATATACTGTCTGGCAGTAAGGATCTCCCTGAAACATTAAGTGTATAATTTTGGTTATAATAACATTAATCAATTGGTATCTTTGTCTCCATCAGAAAATTAACAAAGATCAATATGTAATTCATGCAAAAATGTGATACTAAAAAGCAGATCTTAAAGTTCACTTAATGATATAAAATTATCTACAGATAAAATTGTTAGCATTTTACTTAAGATGTTTCCTTAAAACACCAGCAAGAGATAAATACAGTAAAATTATATATAACATAGTTAAGTAGAATACACTGATGCTTGGAGCCCTCCACAGTATAGAAGGTGTGTGGGGTGTGTGTGTGTGTGTGTGTGTGTGTGTGTGTGTGTGTGTGTGTATCTCTAGCTCTAGCTCTCTGTATATCTCTTTCTCCTTCGCACACTCCTTCTCCGTCCCCTTCCCATGTGTTGCATGTGTGTATGGGGGACTTACACAAGTTATTAGAGGACCTTGAGAAAGTATCAACTTCCCTTTCCTCTGATTTCACATTTGCAAAAAGCCCTGATTTCGTTCCGAGTTCTCTGGCTGGCCTGAAGGAAATGCTATCTTTGAACAAGGATGTCACTCTAAGGCTAGCTATGCCAGTGAGAAGATAAAACCTTAAACTTTAATATATGTTTCTCATTTTTATGACTGGCCTTCTACTGTAATTAGGAAACTAAAGCAGGCATTCATGGTCTGACGAGCATGAAGCTGTTGCTGACACAAGTGCCAGCTATCATTCTGCTGACTATACGCAATGTTGGGTCACTACATGACAAAAATATTGGAACACATCCTGGCATAAGACATCTGGGACATCTTAGGTCCTCTTTCAAAGGAAGGCCCATCCTGGTAATTTAATCATAGCCTGAAGCAAAACCATGGTAGATAAACCATCATGGAGACTTCTATAGTTGTGAACAGGCTAGACACCGCATGCAGAAATTCCTTCTGAGTCCCGCTCTCTGAAGAAGTTGGGAGTGGTATTTACAAAGTTTCTCTATGGACAAGAGATCTAAAGAGGCCTTGCTAAAACACATGCGGTTTGGTTTCACCAGTGTCAGATTCACAAGGCCTAGAAGACACACTTCAAGCAAGCTCCTAGGAGCCATTTGCCTTGGGTGATGCTACTCTGAGAAGACACTGGGGGCGCTCTACCCATCAGGCCCTGCAGCACATCTATTTAATTAACAGATCCAAGAGCCACCTGGTTTGTTGTAGTTCTGGTACTGATCCTTCAGGATCAATTGGAGGTATCTAAATCTTTTAAAATATAGTCTAGAACACCTAGACATTGACACAGTTTGATCTAAGTTTGTCCTCATGTGAGTTCCAAGTTCTGGTCGTTTTGCCACATAACAGGCCTTGCAGCAGGGCGTGTTATCACAGCAAACTCTTCTAGAACCTCTTTAGGTTTGCTTACAGAACAATAAGTGTTCCCTATTTGAAAATAGCCCACAAATGTTCCCTCTTGCTTAAACCGCATGAATCTTCAGCGCGTGCAACACACATATCATAATCTCTGACTGAATGGAGGCCCTGCTCCTCTCAGAGAGAATGCAAGGATGTTATTTCCGGGAACAGTGAGAGTACCTTTACCAATTTTTTTTTTCTAAGTTGCAAAATACTGCAATAAAGTACTGCTCAAGTCAGACTGAAACAATTTTCCCATCTGTCAAAATATTTTAAATAGCATCAAGCTGGTATTACTTTGTCAAAACACTTCATCAGAGATGGAATCTAAATTTAAATAAGCAGTTCCTCGAACTATGTACGTAAGGTGAATGAACTGTCTCAGAGGCCTTACAGTTTTATGGGTAACCTGCAAGGTCTCAGGAAAAAAGACTTTGAAAGAAATGGGTGTTAAGCCAAGAGTAAGCACACTCTGGGCAAAGAAAAATAAATCCTGCAGAACAGGCGAGACGTTGCATTGTTCTTGAACTGACGCACCTCAGTTCTTCCCAAATGCCATAAAACACTCCAGTTTTACGTAGGTTCTGGTCAGTTTGGGTAAATGTTCAAGGTATAGAGGAAGGAGGGGAAGGGGTGACTAATAAAGATGCCGAGATCATCACGGGGACCTGTAGGAGGTGAGTTCATCCTGAGTCCTGAGCAGTCACGTGACCCTGTTTTCCTGTGTGTTTTCCTGATGCCTCTGGATTTGCTTCCCACATGTGTTCATGTAGCTGAAGTCTGCCTTATACAATAGACCTGAAGATGAGACACCAGCAGGACCCTGGAGGGGTCCTGTTTCTTCCTTCATGTTCATCTGAGAACACAGCAATCTCCAGAATTTGAGTTTAAGTTAAGAGACAGCATACTGAGGGAAGTTAATGACCTTCAATATTTGATACATGTGTTATTACATGTAACATATGTACATAATCAATAGGTAAGAATATATGTGCTTTCAGGTTTTATATATTCTCCCCTTTTGCTCTGAATCTATCACAGAATTTGCAGTTCATTTTCCCTGGGTGGGTTATACCTAACATGCCTACACAAAATACCATATTACCAATCGTCCAGTGAAGATGTCAGCTTTCTTCAGCTTTTAAGACCATTAAAACCTAACACTGGTGACATCTCCCAGCATCTGCAGAGGGACACAGGGTATGCACCAGGACTGAACCTGTATTAGCGCAGCTCTCAGACCTCGTCGGAGAAACTGCTTTATGCTAAGGACGGTTGTTAATGCGAAAACTTTGAAGAGATCAAAGTGTGGACAGTGACTTATAGCAACGAGCTCAGACGCAAATGGAACGCGTGTATCGCAATCCTGCCTCATGGCTCAGGGACCATCTCAGATGAGGAGGGTAGAAATACGATGTAAGCTGGCAGTCGGGGAGGACCAAAAAGAGACAATGTCTCTGAACAAGACAGGAATGCTGTACTCAGAAACTCAGGGCAACTATGCTTGCCTGGATAGCATCCAGGCAGTCAGCATTCTCACATGGAGAGGGAAGGGATCATGGACCTCTCCCCTAACTGAGATGCTACGGACAGTTGATGGCTTCTCTGAAAGGGAAAATTCGTTTTCCTTAAGGTATAGACTCTGGCATATGTACCATGTTTTAGGGAACTGTCCTAAATCCAGGAGTATACGGGCAGCACACACTGGGTAGTTTAAGGTAGATGACTAAGTTTGCAGGTAGGAGGTAAATCTGGAAGGAGCTGGGGAGCTGAACAGATGACTTTGACAAAAAATACATTGTATGAAGTTCTCAAGGAATGAATGAGAATATTTACACATACAATATATATCTAAATCAAATACCCTTATGTTGAACAAGTCAAGTATCATCCTAGAGGGGAATAATAATTACAAAATAATTACAAATTTAATTTAGTTGTTGTCTGTGCGTGTGTGGTCTATGTCTATGTATGGCCTGTGTGCGCCTGCACTATTGCACAGAGGCCTGAGGTCAGAAGCGCTGCCTTCCTTTATCATGGTTTGAGATAGAACCTCTTATTGAATCTGACTAGACTGGCTGGCGCAGGTAGTCAAAGGAACCCCCTTCTCCATGCCAGATGTTTCCTGACAGAATACAAGAACTCATTTTTTGCTCACACACTCAGCTGTAGGTCATCCTTAGGCACCCCCTTTGGGGTTACCCCTTTCTATCCTGGTTATCCTGAGTTCTATATTATCCTTTTATGAACCCCATATTTTATAATTAGATTGGTATTTACTTGAATGTTGTCTTTGCTCTCCCATCTCTGCCCTTGACCATAAATTCTCAACAGCAAGACCACATACCTTCTCTTCTCAGCCAGTGTAAAGATCTACACCACTGACGGAGCCACATTTGTTGCTTAATAAACAGCTATTGAGTAAGAAAACTAATAATATACATATATGTCTTCTTGATTCTAAACTATCCTGAAAAAGAAGCAGAGAACATTCCAAAACAGTTTCCATTGAAGCTGGATTCCCACATCTAAATCTCCTTACCTTCAATTCTTTCTTACTCTGAGGAGTCAAAAGAGTTATGGGAAACCCTAAACTAAGGAACCTGCCATTCCCTTTTGTCATCGGGGCTTCTGGTCTGCGCCCTTCCACTGAGAGACAATTAAGTTCTAGACATTTGAAAGGCACAGATTTCAGCCTTGGTCTTATGGAGAACACAAAAAGAAGTATTTCTGAGACTATAAGTAGCCATGTCGAGGACAGTGGCACAAGCATAAAAGCACACATTCTTAAATATAACTTTATACAGGTTGCTTTGCTGCATGCTTAAATTCCAAGGAGTTTAACTATGTTAATACCATAAATATTCGTTAGAATTCTTTTCATCCAATTAAAGAATCCATTCTATCTCACTGATATATCTTAATTAGAAGCAACAGTGGCGCTATCTGGGGTTCCAACAAGTAGACGAGAAGGAGCACAGACCCAGAGGTGATATGACATTCAAGGTTAAGCTTCATGGCCACATTTATATTAGATAGAGCCCTAACATGGCATTTCTTACTTAGCTAGCTACATGCTAATCTACAATTCTATTTCCATTGGGCAATGAGAAGCTTTTAACAATGCTACTGTGGACCTCAACCCATGCTTGACAATATAAAAATACAAGGTTCCATTCCATAATCACCCTTTTGTCATATAAAAATGATAGCCTCTGCTAGGTAACCCGGCCGCACCACTGTGGCATCCCACACATTCAATCATTACATTACCTAATGTTCTTAGCTTATCTATGAGAAACTACCTGTCTTTTAATTGCTTTCTTATGCTATTCTGCATCCAGGAAAACCCAGTTAGTTCTTCTAGAAAGAATCATGGAATGATCAATTAATAGCATCAAAGATAATATTATATAAAAATGCAGCAAAGTCTCTAATAGTTTAATATTTTGTCAGATGCACACATGCAGAGATGACCAAAATCAGTGATATACTCAAGATTAATTTTCTTACTATTGAATTTGGTATTTGTAGAAGAAATAGAAAACAGGAAGACATGAATGTGGGAATACCTGATCATCTGAGAACACCTAATTATCAAGACATTTTCTATTGCATACTTGACTTGCCCTCATTATTAAACATGAGTATCTGCTGGAAAAGCCGGGACAGGCCAACACTTCTCAGTTAACAACACAAAAGATACTTAGTGCTTTGCTCTGTTAGTAAATTTATTGTATATTTGTATTAATTCATAAATTCTAGTATGTTAAAGTCAAATTTTCATCTCCACTTCTGCATTTAAATATCTACACAGCAATATGAAAGTATTAAGCTATTTACTTTCCCAGTGGGTTATTTACTAAACAAATGAGTCTGTGGAATAAAATAGGGAATTAAACCCACTTTACGCAAGGAAAATTCTGTACATGATTATATCTATGCCCAGACACATGTATACTTAGGTTTAAAAAGACAAATTCAGAGACCTACATCTCAGAGCAACTAATCTTCAACAAAATTGTCAAGATAAATTGGAAAATGATCATGTTTCACAAGAACATTCACATATGCCTTCTTCATAATAACTCCAGACTGGATACAACCCAACCCTGTTAATAGATTCTTTGATAAGCAAAGTGTGGAAATTGTATGGACAGTCTTAAATTAGGTATGCTAAAGAGAAACTGACTCTACTCACAGATGCACACTATGATAAGCTAATCTACTTAACAAAATTTCCAGGAAATATAAACTAATTTATGACAGCAAAAAAGTAGGTAAGGAGACCTGCAGAGACAGCTCTGAGATTAAGAGCACTTGCTGTTTTAGACTGAGGACCCTCAAACCCACTAACAGACTGGGTGTCTTCCTGCACAGGCCTGCCACTCCAATGAATAAGACACACACACACACACACACACACACACACACACACACACACACACACAATTATTTTAAATAATATAACCAACTGTCTTAAAATAAAAGACAAGTTCAACTACCATATTTAAATTAATATTTTCTACAGAATACAGGAGCCACTGAGGAATGTTGTTTGCTGCCTTGCTCCCCAGGACTTGCTCAGTTTGC
Source organism: Mus pahari (assembly GCF_900095145.1). NCBI lineage: Eukaryota > Metazoa > Chordata > Mammalia > Rodentia > Muridae > Mus > Mus pahari. The sequence goes on from NC_034596.1 coordinate 33,099,598, forward strand.
TTTCTCATATACCTGCCTAGGGATGGTGTTGCCTGCTGGCAGGCCCTCCCATCAATTATGAATCAAGAAAATGCCTACAGGTCAGTCTGGGGGATGCAGCTTCCCAGTGGAGGTTGCCCTTCATCCGGTGACTCCAGTTAGTGTCAGTTACATGAAGACTAATCTGCAGATCTATTTTCCAGGAAAAAACAATACTGTGGTTTGCTTAATTCTTACTCGATAATAGCTTTCTTGGCATGATTTAGGAATAGTGTAAGCTCTCCTTCAAAAACTAGAATCCATGGTATCAGGTATTACAAGGGATGTTTTATAAAATAGAAAATAATAGTAGAAAAACTTTGCAACAATAGCATATATAAGATCACCATAACCTCCCAAGGCACTGGAGTCGATTCTTCCCTAGTAAACGCAGACAGGGGCTTTGTCTACTTCTAGTATGTAGAATATAAAGAAACGATTCATGAAGATTTCAAAAGATTTATTTTTATTTTTTTTAATATATTTACTTTTATTTACATATGGAGATATTTCCAGACTGAAAACTATATTTGTTTATTAAGAATCAGGAATGCAGATCGTTGGCACAGTGGTTGCTTAATGGGCATGTGGCCCTGGATTCAATCTACACTACTAAATATAAATAAATAAATTTGTTCTTATAACATGCCTTAATTTTACTTTAAAATAACTTCTATATGTGTCCACATTACATGCTGTTTTATAATCTATTTTTTTCTGTTTACAGAGAACATTTTGTGCATTCTTTAACATATCAACTGGTGTACACATCACACTTAAAATAGCCTTCCATTCCCTGTATTCCTTCTCTGAGGTAGTAAATTAAAGAGAACGCCATTTTTACAGCTTCAGCAAGGGTGGAACTGGTAAAAGACAGATCTTAGCCCTTGTACTCTTTATAAAACTCTGTGTGTCTAAAGAGGTGTAGAGGAAGGCATAAACTCTGGGGAGACAATCTCTGAGTTGGCAGGAACTTACGACTGTCTCATGGCATCAAGCATTGGTGAAACAGAGAGAATGAAGGGAGCAAGCAACAGGAAGATTGATAACAGTCCTGGGTCATGCAGCTCAGCCTTCCCAGCTCTCCCTTCTTCCCAGGGAGAAAGTTCTGCTGAATACAAGGTGGAAGGGCCCATCCTTTGTGCAGTGTGAACCTTCCTAGCAAAGCATCTATGTGGATGCAGAAGGAGCAGAAGCATTAGAAAATCAGACTTACCAGTTGAGTGCGGTATCATTAAACACCGAAAATTAAAACTGAAGCCAAGTTAGTTAGAAGAAAATACATGTTATCTCTTGAAATGTGATGGGTCCATTATGCTTCTTGATGACATTAATTGCCTCTGCAATGTACTACCCAAAGGCGCTTCCAGGACTGAGGGAATATGTTACACTTAGGATTATCAGAACATGTCTAAGTAGGTCAGATTTTGAAGCAAAAAGGGGCTTCAAATGTTATGCAGTGATACAAAAACAAGGACAAAAACAAAACAAAACAAACCTCTTATAAGGCTAGAACTGCCAAGGTACTAATCACTTTTTAAAACAAAATTTATTTTTTTCCTCTTGCATAAACATTAGCGCATCCCTTTAAAAATGCAGCGTCTCCCACCTGAGGCGTTCTTCCTTTCACTGTGTCTCAATTCAACTTCAATCACAGACTAAATATTAATTACATAAATATCCTTATTCATTTGTAAACTCTAGAAAAGTTGACTCCAAAATGTTTGAAATCTAACTTTATATTTTCAGGCAAAAAGAGTCTATCCTAATTCTCATTGGAAATATAAAATATTTTTGTCTAATTTGTTGAAATTTTCACTTTGTGGCATTTGCCATATTCTAATATCATACTTTAAGAAAAATATCTTGAATTTCTTCCAATGGAAATACACTAACATATTTACCTTTTTTTCATGACTTCCTATAGGATGCTTAAGACAACAGCCAATGGTAGGATGCACAGGTGAATGTCCTATGGAGCAATGTGGGCACATAAACACTGCCTTAAGGATATGATTGGGCACAGACTAACTTTTACATTTTAACTGCATTAAAAGTAAAAAATTATTTTTTTATTTTTTTTATTATTATTTTCTTTATTTACATTTCAAATGCTATCCCAAAAGTTCCCTATACACCCCCCACCCCTGCTCCCCTACACACCCACTCCCACTACTTGGCCCAGGCGTTCCCTTGTGCTGGGTCATATAAAGTTTACAAGACCAAGGGGCCTCTCTTCCCAGTGATGGCCAATTAGGCCATCTTCTGCTACATATGCAGCTAGAGACACA
>NC_034596.1:33103355-33219216 GCF_900095145.1 Mus pahari
CTGGACTCCGGAAACTCAAAAAACCCCATTAAAAAATTATTTTTTAAAAAATACATGGATGATGATTTTAATAAAAAGGACCTTCCCATACCCACAGGGAGTAGCACCATCAGTAGATGTGACCCTATTGGTGTGGGTGTGGCTTTGTTGGAGGAGATATGTCACTAGGGGTGGGCTTTAAGGTCTCAGATGTTCAAGCCTTGTGTCTCACTCTCTCTTCCTGATGCCTGCTGATCAGGATGTGAAATGCTCAGCTACCCCTACAGTACCATGTCTACCTGGATGCTAGTGTGCTTCCTGTCATGATGGTAACAGACTAAACCTCTTCATGGTAAGCTAACACTAATTCAATATTTCCTTATGAGTTTCCATGGTCATGCCATCTATTCACAGCAATAGAAATCCTAAGACAACTTGAAATAAGATTATATAAAAATATGAGTGTAATATTTCCAAAACTGTTTGTGAACTTGAGTATGAATCATGGAAGTATTTGTGGAAATAATACCACCCAGTTTCACTGACATCTGCCATTGTACCTGAGTATCCCCCAGCAAACCCCACTTTTGGTTCGGGCAATGAGGTGCCCAGTGCAGTTGCCATCTGGGAGTGAATACATTAGAACAATAATAGCACATTGTGAATTACTGCTAATAATAAAGATGGCACATTTGCATTAGCAACTAGTGGGACTCTAGAAAAGGAAACTGGAGAACATAGCTGTCAGTGGAGTGAGAGAGAGGAACACGGTGTTGCCCTCACCAGCAGATGCCCTTAGGTGGAAAGGAGGCTCATGAGGTCAAATAGGGTTCCTCAAAAGAGGAAAGTTATTTAAGTAAGTTTATATATTGATCTATAATCAGCTCTAATTTCATGGATGGGAAGATTTAGAACCAAGTACAAAAAAAATGAAAAGATCTGGAAACAGATTTCTTCTATGCCATCGTTTTACCAAGCATTGGTGTAACTTATAGGTTTGTCTGGTGTTTAATGGAATTGAGTTGTTATACATCAACACAATCCCTTGCTTGAATTCTTACCAAGATTCCAGTCAATTATATATATATATATATATATATATATATATATATATATATATTCGGTATCACAGAAACCCTAGTCTAAGTGTGAATGCTAAGCTACTTTGAGGATGTGTATCTGCAAAGACAATTGCTCAATTCTTGCCTTAGAGACAAATATCAGGAATTTTGTATGATTATGCAATTAAATGCATTAGATACAGCAAAAATTTTACAATAAAATGATAAAAATTCTTTTTAATGAATAGAAGGCATTTTAAGAAAATTAATCTAATAAATTGAATAAAGTTTAAAATCATTTTTACTACAGAAACTTTCCTACTAGTACCAAAGCATAGGAACTAACTATACGTAAAACTTGAAGTTCCAATATAAGAAGTCCAATAGCCATTGGGTGAAGTACCATCCTCTACATATAACCAGGTAGATGAATTATGTTGAAAATTAATTCTAGGGAGATATTTTATATGTTTACTCATGACTTTCACTCGACATATTTCTACAAAGAAGAATCAAGAAGAAAATGAAATTGAAAGAACAATTTGTGGGACAAGGAGATACTTGTCAATGTATCTGCTTTGAAATACAAGGACCCGAGTTCAATCCTCAAATCCTGTTTTTAAAAAAATGCTTGGCCAGTTGGCTCACGCTCACAGAGGCAAGGAGGGCAGATCCCTAGGGCTCACTGACATGCTAGCCTAACTTATTTGGTGAGCTCCAAATCAATTAGAAAAACTGTCTAAAAATAAAAGTGGACAGCTCTAAGCAATAACACCGAGGCTATCACTGAGGCTATCCTCTGGTTTCTATGACCATACGTGTGTATGCATACTCGCCTAGGCATGGAGAGAGAGAGAGAGAGAGAGAGAGAGAGAGAGAGAGAGAGAGAGAGAGAGAGAGAGAGAGAGAGAGCGAGCAGAGAAACAGACACAAAGAGACAGAGACAGAGGGAGAGACAGAGACAGAAACAGGAAGGTCACTTTAAAGTATGAAAACCTGTAGGCAAACCATGGAAAAATTGGTAAGGTATGCCATGGCTGTATATACAACTTATGAGAAAGATCAACCACCAAGACCTTACACTGGCCAAGTGGATGTGTATCATATTCTGTGTTTGGGTTTCTCAGCCCTTGCATTGCAGGCATTGTGGGGGATACATACTTTGATGGAGTAGGAAGCTGCCCTGCCTGGTGTAGGATGTTCAAGAGCATACCTGGCCTTTGCTAGCAGATGCCAATCATGTACCTGTTTCCCATTTAGTGATTATCAAAAATAGCCCCAGCCGCTGTTAAGGGTGTCCCAGGGGACATAACCGGTCAAAACCATACCTGGTAACCCTGACATTTGGAAATACACATACGAAGAAAGTGCTGGCTACAAGCATTTTCTACTTTGGGAAAAATAAATCGAGGACAACATAAATAGCTTACTCTTGTTCCCTTGAGTATTATGGACTTATGGAAATAGAACTAAGAGCAGAAATATAATGCTACTTAAGAAATCTGCATGGCTCTTCCTTGTATGGACATCCTCCTGCAGTTAGTCAGTCATAGAATTCTGTTTGTCAAAACAATATAATTTTGAAGAACCTTCATTTTCTGACTATTTACTTCATGGCAAGAACATTCTTCTGATCAATTGCTTTATGGCTTTTGAGAGTATATTAGTTCTTTATGCAAACTAGGCAACAGCCTCTTATCTTGACTATGCTTGAGTCTTAGCTTCCTCTGTAGTCACAGCTTTCTGGATTTTAGATTTATAGGTCGTTGTTTATCCTGAATCCACTGCTTCTCCCACCACTCATTGGCTAAGTGTTCAGAGTTTCCAGGGTTGAGCTTGAGGCTTCTCTGTATTCCTTGTAGCATGCTGTTTCCCTGGGTGATTATCTCCTGGACTTCACAAACCATGTCAGCAGGGGCATTCCCTTGACTATTTCAGAAGCATCTCATTTGAATGTCTCAGCCCTTTCTGATCAACGTCATTTTTCTTGTATGTGTTTCTCTTGACCGGTTGCTCGCTCAGGTCACAACTAACACCTCCTCACTCATTTTCACGAGTAGTTCTTTATCATATCCTACTTATGATACAAAATTTTTTTGTTTAGCCTGCTCATGGCCACTGATGTTATGCCTTAGTCTAAACCATGATTGTCTAGCTGCACTTGGACCATTTCAGCTCCCAGCACAACCCAGTAGGCTTTGCAGAATCCAGACTCTGCAATCCCTGCAAGTAAGTCCCCATTTTACACCTCTAACTGCACTAGTCCTTTGTTCCATTTCTCAACCTATTTTCACAAAACGTTTACAAACAGTGACACAAAACATGGACACGTGTTTTAAATTAGGATGTAAAAGCAAGATTTGGAATCCTGGGATCCCCAGGACTTGATAACCCACTAGGTGATGAAGCCCTTCAAAAATTACATTAATAGACAATAAGCTATTCGGCACTTTCTGCCTCTAAACACAGAAGGTCGAGAAGCTTCCAACCCTGCAGCTAGATTACACATTGTGAATTACATGTTCTCCTGAAATAAGCACACTGTAGATAGAAAAATATAAAGAAAGAAAACAGAAACAAAAGAGCAGTTTCAGAAGTAGTCTGTTGTTGGCAGAACTAGAGAGGTTCTGCTTACTCAAAATTCTAAGGCAAGCTCAAACACCCTCTCTCTCCCCTCTGTTCCACTTCTCTCTCACTCTTTCTCTATTTCTCCCGTTCCCTCCCTCTCTCTCCCTCCCTCCATCTTCCCTTCCCTCCTTCCCTCCCTGGCTCCCACTCAAAACTAATTTTTTCTGTAAAAATCAATCAAACCATCCATCGATCCATCCATCCATCCATCCATCCATCCATCCATCCATCCATCCACCAATCAATAGGATTTCAAAATCCTTCCAGCAATCCCATAGACAACTCTTGTCTGAGTTTATCAAGTTAACAAAAATTCATTGGACAACGGCATAAGAATAAGGAAAGATGAAATAGTATTGGTTTTATCAGACTGTCTGATAAAAGACAAGGAAAGCATATTATACATTTGCATTTTCAGCTCCCATTCCAAGGCAATGTCCCTTCAGTAAGGTAATAATGAAAGCACCGTTACTCTAGAGGGAGAAATATCTCTAAAGCTGTGAAATTACCTCTCCCCTCACTCACACACACGCTCAGCTCTATTTTTGTAGTTGCACGAGTAATCTAACAGAAAAGCAGGCGAAGGCAGTGCCAGATTTCTAAAATGTCTGACTGCTTGTCCTGGTTCTCTCTGGCACGTCCCCCGTGACCCAGCCAGTTCCTAGTTTGCCGCGCATCTGTGTTGCCCATTTGCTTAACAGCAGTGGCACATATTCAATAGGACTAACCTGGATGAATGTCACCCACCCTCTGCACAGACTCAAGAGTCACAAATGCCACCAAACAGAAGCTACCACTGAAGCATGGCTAATTCACCAGAAGAACACTTCTCTTTTGCCCTCTTTGCCCAATATGCATTTCATTACCGTGATGCCACTACCCTACCAGGCTCAGTATTTGACAGGGTTTATGACACATGTCCAGATGGGAATTACACATTATTAAAATTCACTCTGATTTAAAAAAAGTATTGCCAGAAGAAAACTCTTTTTCATGTACTTCATGCTAAAAGATCACCGATAACTTTCTCATTCAGGAAGACTAAGAACAGAACCTTGCATGCATTTTGATGGTGAATATTCGAAACAACCTTTTCTTTTTCACACAAATTCAGTAAGTTGTGAAATCAGACAGACAAGGGGAAAAAAAAAAAAACTGCTGTGTCTAACTAATCACAGGCAGGTTATTTCATCTCTCTGTGTCCTTGTCCCTTGTATATAAAGACACTAACAATAAGTATCAATAGAGAGACACAGGACGGACTAAACCAGAAAACCACATGGCACAGATGTCAGCCATATCTGAACTGCTCAATACATGCCTGTAATATAAAGAAGGAAGGGCACGGAAAAGACCCTCACCTCTCACTTTGTCACCAGCCTTGGGATTTCAACTCTGTCATTACAAATGAAAAGGGTTATTTTTGTCAGTTTGCAGTAGCCAAAGAAAACGAAGGCAGCCTGGAGATACTTACTCAGAGGAAAGAAAAACCAAAGCTAGAATAGAGGCAGACTCCCAGGTAAAGCAGAACTGTCCATTCCTGGCCTCATCAGCCCTCGCAGGGATCAGAAGGCCCATGTAGGGGTCACTGCTCTCTGGTCTGCTATTCCTGGCTATGTGAGCTTTGACAATTCTTTGCAATGCCTCCTCCTCTCGGAGAGAAGATGGACAGGGCAGCTCTGACTTTTCCTTTTCAGATGTAACCCCAAGGACAGCTGGGAAAGAGGGGTGTGGCAAGAGTAATAGGGTATTCTTAGGGGTCCAGGACAAGACTTCTCAATAGGAATTTTGCTCACATCCCTTTATCAAATAATCAGAAGATAAACCAAGTTTAAAACAGTGAAGTGTACAGAAACAGACCCAATCCAGCCTTACTGTAAAAACTAGTTAACAGTTTGCAGGGTCACACTGTTTCTTAGCATTCTTCCCTAGCCCTCGGTGGTAACTCTCCCTCAGGAGACTGCTACGGTTGTCTTCATTTAAGGTGGGGGAAGCTCAGGCATGAAAAGTTTAGAAATGTCTCAAGAAGACTATCTATAATGAAACCAAAATTTTGCCTAAAATGAATGTGGCCCCAGACCCATCCCCCCACCCTTTCACTCACTGGGAAACCATCCTCAGATCTTAAAGAGTCCTTCTTCCCACCCGTCATCATTCCAGCTATTAGGACAGACCTGACATTAATGAGTTGGTATGACAATGTAGGGAATTTTAGGTCTCTCTCGTTTAATGTTTACAATGGACACATTGCAAACTAATATGTGCAACAGTTCCAAAGTAGGTACACATTACAGTGTTCCATGTGAAACAACAGCGGGTCCTACAGTGGAGGCTAGGGAATAGGTGCCTTGTGAACCATGAGGTATACACTCATCTGAAACTATCACATTATCAAAATGCTGAACGCAATAGAATAGTTCAACTCTATAGGTAACTGAAGACCTTAAGTTGCTTTAAGTCTGAGTTACATCAGGCTGTGTAGACAATGCCCCCCATGGCAAGACTGAGAGCCCAGGTCTGAAAACAAATGAACTTCCCAGTAGAAGCCTTTGCCAAGTCTAGAATTGTCCCCAGTCTGGAACAGTAAACACTTACCGAGAGCTGTATTTCACTCACGCAGTTCTTTTCACTGCTGCTAATCAGAATCCCTTTTGTTTCCCTCGGTACAGGTTTATCTTCCCACAGCCTACAGATTATGACAGACTATTTGCAAAGAGAAACTTAGAGACACCCGGCGCGATACTCTTTTCAGGGCTCGCTTAAAATCTTGAAAGGAACTCACCCGTTGTGTTGTGCATTCCCTCTTTGCCAAAGGGTGCCGTGGTTTCGAAAGCGAGTCCAGTCCTTCTGAACTTTTCTGTATCCGTTATAATATTAAAGAGCCTCAAGGAAGGGAAGTGGTTAGTCAACTTGCTAATTTTATCAGTTCCCCAGCACTCCCGGTTAAACAGTACCTGATGCTACAGACAAGAAATCAGTGTTTCAGTTCGTTTCCCTGCCACAGCAAACCGGGAAGCAGAAGGAGGGACTGTATCTGGTTTGTAGCACAAGACACTCAATGAATGAACATCTTATTACTATTAATAAGAAGTCTAATAAATGCCAGACGCCAGTGATTCAACAAAATGAAGAGGAGGGACGAGAATGTCAGCTCATACTCCAGGAAACTCGGTATGGGTGGGAAGGGGGTGATTTTAATGCAATCAGAGGACGTGTGGGACGTGGCCGGTGTTTCATTTGTTGATAAATTATTCTGCTCTGGAATGGAGCCAGTTTACCGGATATAGAAACTTCCACCACTGGGGGCCCTGGCTCAGACCACTCTTCCTCTGGAGCTTAGTAATTAACACACAGGACAAGGGAGAAAATGTGTGCCTCTGGATAAGGGAAATTTACCACTCTCTGAAGGAGCAGGCATGAACTGTGTCCTGGAAGTCAAACTCGACAAGAAACGAGGAGAAAATACAGACCCAGAGACAGATTTTTAATAAAGTAAAATGCTTTTGATGTTTTCATCCAACTCCGAGGAAGATTGCCACAAATATAAAAACACTGTCGCCCCAGAACCCTAGACCAGGCCGTTTCCTGAGCTACTTAAATGGCTGGTATTTGAAGTAAATCTGAAGTGCTCACTTTGAAGTACATCCCCCACCATATCTAAGGATTATGGAATTAGAAAAAAAAAGAGAATGTCTGCAAAGCAAATCATCTGGAAGGCTCATTAACCCTTGCTGCAGACTGGCTGAGAACACATTCCCTCAAAGACATCCTGACAGATTGAAATCACGTAAAGTGACAAGGTCAAAAAAAAAAAAGTTAAATTCCATACCGTGGTGCAGTGTGAACAAGGAAGGGCCCACGGGCACCCTTCCCTTATTACCACCCCCCAAATCAGTACCACTCCCCAACTAAACAAAGGAGGGCAAAGAGCATGGAGAGGATTGCCCTCATTTCCCATAAGCCCATTTTCGACTTACATTTAAGGGAACGTGCTCCTTGATGTGAGCGTAAGTGACATGTAAGCAGGGCCCGACCCTGGGACCCTGCATAAGAAGCAAGAGCTTTAGAGCTCCATGCACTCCCTACCCCCATTCCCACCTGGACACCGACACGTTCCTGGGAGCTCCACACTTCCACGGTGACCCTCTCACCCATAGTCACACCTCCAAACAGACCCTTCTCCCCAGTTCCTCACAAACCCCTCAGACTCTCCTCTTCTGCAGGACACTGCTGCCCTTTGGACAAACTTTGTCCCTACTCTAAGATGCTTGAACATCCCTGGTTGAAATCTTATAGCATAGGTCACTGTTCTCTCTTTCCACCCAGGAACTATTTCACTGTGACATCTGTCTAGAACACTGAAGGCCTCGTTAGGGTTTAGGACTGCCCTTACTGCCCACTGAGAGCCACCTTTAAGCTTCTTTAAGCTTAAAAAAAAAAAAAAAAGCTCTACATTAGAAGCAAATGTATTGATGTATCTAAGATGAAACTCATGGATTATACAACCACAAGCTACATAGTGTAATTCTTAAAAATCAGGATGCTCCCAGGAATGAGGAGTTACACATTGAAGAATTCTTCAGGTGCCTGTGCTACCATCAGTGAGTAAATTTGAATTAAGAAGCCAGTTCTTGCAAACAGGTAAGAAAATGAAAAGACTGGAAGGTTTCTACACTGACTAGATATAGAACAAATACAGTATTAAAATAAAAGTGAAAAAAGCAGAGTTATAGGTATATTATAAAATATAAGGAAAATAACATGAACTGAAGTCCAGATAACATTGAAGATAAGCCACACACTATCAGGGGCTAGAATGATGGCTCAGCTGTTAAGCTCTCCATCTGTTCTTCTAGAGGACCCAAGTTCAATTCCCAACACTCATGAGGCAGCTTATAACTGCCTGTAAGTCCAGTCCAAGGAGACCTGTTGACCCTTCTGGCCTCTGTGGGTACCAGGCATGAAGATGTCACACAGATGTACATGCAGACAAATCAGGCATAAGCATTCAAGTGAATAAATATATAGAAGTAAACATCAACAATGAATTTCGGTATGGGATTTTGGAATTGCTCCTTATTCTAAAGACTGTGAAAGAGCCTTGGCTTTCCTTCTTTATATGTTGAATGAGGTGACTACAAGCACATGAATAAAGCTATGATATATTGATTACTCAAGTATCATCAGCAACACTGGGGTCAGTGCTATGGTTGTTCAAACAGGGACAAGCCCATAGTTAACCTTTAAACAAGACAATAGGACTATTAGTTGGAATTATCTGGTTGTTGTGGTCATAGAGAACTCATTATCTGTTCAAACTTTTTAAACCTGAGGAAAGGAATGAGCATCAGGAGTGAAGGAGACCAGGGAAGGTAGAGGAGATGAAAGGCATGTGTGACAGCCATCAAAGGCTCCCCTGTGGAGACAGGGAATGATGGATCCTAGCAGCAAAGAAATCCCTGTCTTTACATAGAAAGTAAACCCCTGTTTACCCAAAATGCCATTAATATACCATAGGAAATGTTTTTCTCAGCAGAGTAGGAATCTTTCTATTTGCTATAAAATGTTTGTTTTTCCGACTGATAAGATCTCCAACTTAGGTATTGACTCCTCAGTCAAAAACTATTTTCAGTAATGACATGAGTAATAACGAAACTGTGGAGAAAACTCCTTGGATGAATAAGGACCTGAATTTCATCCACAAAAGCCACACTTGAAAAAATATAATTTAATAAAAGATAAAATGGACATGGTAGTAAAGATTATAAACTTACTGTTGAAGATACTATGACGGGCAGATCCCTGAAGCTCACTGACCATCTGGCCTAAACTATTTTGCAAGTTCCAGGCTATTGAGAGACAGTCTCAAAAAAAAAAAAAAAAAAGGTGAATAGAACCTGAGAGATGACAGCTAAGGTTGAGTTCTGACATCCACGAGCATGGAAAGATACGTTCCTGCATACGCACACTCACCCACCTGTGTGTGTGCACACATGCAGCACACACACACACACACACACTAAAAGACAATGTTCTCACCATAATAAGCAGGTGACCATATGCTGCTATTTTAATATATAGAAACATTTTTATAAAAATTAAATGTAAAGGACTCCAGAATACCAACCATCATACTTATAAGAAATCTCCATATATCATTTTATTCCTTCTTTGTAGCCTTCAGTACACTCTAAGTTTTCAAAATTAATTCACAATCTTTTTTCATTAAGAATTAAGTAAGAAAGTGCATTTTTGGTTAAGAATTGAAGAGAAGGAAGTTATAAAAATCCTGTCTAAAAGAACTGCAGGGAAAAAATAAAACAAAAAACAGAAAAGAGGCTGAGGGAAGGAGATCCAGTGATCAGGCCAACATGGTATCCATCTCAAGGGAAGGCCCCAAATCCTGACACTAGAACTGTTGCTATAGTGTACTTACAGACAGGAGCCTAGCATGGCTCTCCTCGGGGAGGCCCAACAAGCAGCTGACTGAGAGAGATGCAGATACTTACATCCAATCAATGGACTAAAGTTGGGAACCCCTGAGGCTGACTTAGGAAAAGGCTGGAAGAAGCTGAGGAGGAGGGTGACTCTATAGGACAAACAGAAGTCCCACCTAACCCAGACCCTTGAGATTTCTCAGACACTGAGCCACCAACCAGGCAGCAGACACCAGCTGATATGAGGTCCCTGACACTTACACAGTAGAGGACTGCCATGTCTGGCCTCAGAGGGAGAAGGCAAAGAGGAGCCTAATGCTCCAGAGACTTGAGGCCCCAGGGAGTGGGGAGGCCTGACAGGAGCATGGTGGTTGCAGGGAGACGTCCTTTTGAAGGCAGGGGGAGGAGGAATGGGATGAGGAATTGAGGGAGGGTAGACCAGGAGGAGGGCAACTGTGAAAAAAATAAAAGTAACAAAGATAAAAAGAATAAATAAATAATTTACTTGAACGCATTTAGAAAGGATGACAGTAATAATGGACAAACAATATTCTTATCTAACATTTATCTGTGCTCTGTTTCAAGGACAGGTGAAAGACCAGAGAAGCTCCTGGCCAATAAGCAGAGGCTCACATCCAAGGAATAGCATCCATATCTTATGCCGCATAATTTTATCTACTATCTCAGACAACCAAGGCCAACTCATGAAGCATCTCAGTATAAGTAATTATAAAAACAACACTTGAAGAACTGAGTGTTGACTTTAAAACAAGAGTAATAAAAGAGCTGAAAAAATAAAATTCCCTCTGAGCTAATTGTAATGGTAGCAATAATAATTATGATGATGATGATGTTTGTTTTCATAATAAAGATGCTTTAAAATTTTAAATAGTTTTTCCTTTTTACTAATTTAATATGAGAAGCTGAGTCATATTTGAATTCAATTAAATTGATTTATTAATTTCCTCTAAATTTAAAAATTACTGAATAAAGCCCCTCATACAAACCAGTCTTATCCTTTGCTCTACAGAATCTAGAACGACTTTATTTCCATTAAGAACGTTTCTCCAAAATTGGAATTTTAATTAGAAATGTGGCAAAAAATGATTATCAAAAGTACAAAACTTTACATCATAAAAAAGCCCACTTCTTTGAAATTCACACAAAACAGGGATATTTGAAATACACAATCAATAGACACTTCAAATTTTATCATGACTATTATTTTTTTTTCAATTTTGAAATGTATACACTTAGAAAAGGGATTTTAAAAAGCGATAATTGCATGGAATGATGATATAACTGTTGGAGGCAGTGCTTTTCTGGGTTGTCTCAAGGATTTCAGTTATTCAGACAGCTGATTTTGAAAGTAAATTGCCCCACACTCTCATAAGTTATACAGTGACTGTTGCTTGGATCTTTAAATATGTTTTCAAGCATATTCATTTCCATACTGCAGGATCAGAAGATTATTCGATTTATAAATGATATCTTTTGGCTATACATTAACTTCAATGTTAACTTTCAAAGCAGATACTTGATGGTTTCCAAGTTGGGAATGCAATATTGTTGAGGAAGACAGAGTAAACAAAATTACCAGTTGCCTGGCACAAGAGTAGAGATAAAAGTCTTATAAGCACACGCATCCTACAGTATGTCTTCTTTAGGAAAGCACCTCAGATTTAGTCGCTTGAAAATGTTTAGACATTCGACTGAACATATATATTGAGGTGATTATACTGAATCAAGAGTTTGCTTACTGACATGTATTCAAATTCAAAACTGGCCATTGGAATAAAATATCACTAGCTTACTGTGTGTTTATGTAGGTGAATGTACGTGCACTGAGTGGGTGTATACTCCCCAGAAAGCATAATACATAAGTCAACTTCAATGGTAATCTACATATGGAAATTCTGAAAGATTATCACTTTTACCTATCAACTGATGCTAAGATGTTGACAACAAACTTGGGAAACATGCAGTTGATGGAGGAATGAACGGCATACCTCCCCTAGGAGTAAAATTGTAGAACTATTCGAACTTTGAAGGTGACACTATTTCTTTTTTTAAAAAATTCCAAAGAAAACAGAAATAATAGTTTTGGCAAGTGACTCACCAGGTAACTGTTATCATACTGTTAGTTCAGAGTGTCACCGAACATCTACAAGTAATCTCTATGTTGTGCCTAGGACTGTTTTAAAAAAATAAATAATGTCACTGCTCAGCTTCTGTGCATGATCACATACCACACTAAAATCATCTAATGAGATAGCATGCATTTGTAGTGTAGTGTAAAGGATGGGAAAGGCTACAAAGTACATGTGTATTACACATCTCAGAGTACAAACGTGCACATGAGATGCACAAAAACTCCAACTCCCTCTCCCAGATATTTAATAGGACACAACCAAACAGACAGCTCAGAATATGTAGGGTGTGTCCTTTGACTTCTGAAATTTTATTTATTTTTAGTTTCACTTTGTGTATTTCTATTTTTTCCCTGGACAAAAACAAACCTGTCTGATGAACCAGAAGAAATTGAATAAGTCTATCTCATATTCATATGGAAATAACTCTCTTCTCATCTTGTTACTAATGTACCTTATTACTTTTAATCATGAGGTGCTAAAGATCACATCCAATATAGTATAATTACATAAGAAAAACTTCACTTTGAACAATAGTAAGAATGAGTATTGTGTTTAAATTAAATGAAATAGAAAAGTTTACCAATCGATCTTATGAGAAATTTGAAAGTCTTCACTTATTTAACTATTACAACAACTATCGGGGCTAAGTTTTCATAAAGGCGTTTGACAGATGAAGAGACTAATTCACTGCAGTATTAAGTCTTTGACCAAGATTTCCCTAATGACAAGTGGAGGATCCAAGGTGATTGCTACTCATGCTGATGACACTGTCGGTGTCTAACACTACACAGGGCTACTTCTTTTGGAAGCCAGAGAGGTCGTCCATGATGGTCTTTGAGGTAAGACATATACAACAAGGTGGGGACAGAGTAGGCACTTCTGTCCTGTAGCAGCATGGTGTGAACCTGTGAGATGACAGCGGAACTGGGGAGACCAGCCAGGGATAGCACAAAGTCAGTGTCTAACTGAGCCCGTGCTTTCCGAACTAGAAGTCAAAACACACGGTCCAGAGCCGAGAAATGAAGTAAGTCTTAGAGTTTGCCCGATGGGTCAATGTGCAATGAAAGCAAACTCCTATGTGCACGTACCAGTCCATGCTTACGCCAGCACCCTCGATGCTATTTTTAGCTATCATACTTCATAATTATTCAATTATTTAAATCATATGCAGCAATAATATCCAATTATACAAAAACCCATACAAGGGAAACCATGAAACTTGTCTCACCAGTGACTCAATACCTCACAAGTCACTAGTGACAGATTTTACACTTCCCTAGTGTGTTTCTTTCTCTTTACCTTTTTGTTGTTTGCTAGTGATGATATTTTGTTTGGATTAAGACAGGGCCTTGCTATGAAACTCAGTTTGACCCCTCAGTGCTAACCCCATGCCTCTGCTTTTAAGCGCTGTGTTTATGCGCAGGCCACCATGTCCACCTCCAGCATCCTTCCATTTAGCCACACTCATGCAGTACTTAAGAGAATGTAGGTCATGCTAATCAGCTAGGATGCTTAACTCGTGACAAGAAGTTTAACTGGATCAGGCAGCATAACCTTCTCTCATTTTTGTGGGAACAACGGGTTTTATGATTGTTTAATTTCTTAACACTACAGCATCTTGGGTACCATTTAGAGCTCTTCCTAAAAAAGGATCCATAATGTACAATTACTCACTAAAATGAGTCAGGAATATTATTAAAAAAATTTTTTAATTTACAAAATGGAGAAATGTACTAAATCAGATTAGTTACACAATAAGACTTGTACTATAACTAGTATATAGTTAATAATCAAACATTACTAAATTCAGTTATAAGGATTAATATCAAACAACATTTAAATAGTGTCTCTTTTTAATTCAATATACCCAGGGATTCATGTGTGTGTTCATGTGTTTAGGAATGTGTGTGCTCAGGTGTGTGTGTGTGTGTGTGTGTGTGTGCTCAGGTGTGTGCGTGCTCAGGTGTGTGTGTGCTCAAGTGTGTGTGCTCAGGTATGTGTGTGTGCACTCAGGTGTGTGTGGTTGCCTGTGACAGTATGTGTGTGTTTCTTTAAATATTTTTTCATGGTAGTTATGTGCTTATTCTTCCCACCCCCTTCTTACAAGCATTACTATATAGTTTTTAAAATCCTTCTAAGATCCATAATCCTATTGAATCAGGAATAAAAACGTGTATTTAGTTTCAGGCAAACAATTGTTCAACAGAAGCCCCTTCAATTTTTAATTATTCCTTCTTTCCTCTCTAACTTCACTGTTATTCTCTGATTTTTAATCTTGAAAGCCAGTCAGGGCACATTATTTATGTTACATTCAGTGAGGATAAAAAGAAGAAAAGGCATTTTATTCAGGACACTAACACTAACCTTGAAATGTTATTTTCTGAACATTTGTTCTGCTCACTGAGCAAATTTTAGTCTTCAAGTCAGATGTCTAAATACAGTGCTTAAGCTCTGCTTAGAGGCTAAAAATATAGACTTCTGCACAAGGTGATGGTTACAAAGGAAGGTGTTTAGAATATGGTTCAATGGGAGCTAAGGTAATTGAACCTCAACTACATAGTTCAGCCAGAAGAATTCCTCCACACTGAAGCTTTGGAGTCAAATCTTAGCTATTATTCTCTGAAATGTGTTTTACTTAAAAGGAGAATCAATTAAAGAAGTAGTTTCCTGAAACTCTTCACCAGGTCCTCCGTTTGATCGCCCTAAGCCTGGAAGTTGTGGAATCCATTGTCAATCTCTCTCTGTAAGAGAGTAGCTACAGAAGCAAGCTCAGAGAGCTTACTCAGTCTGCAAACCCTGCTGGCTACAAAGCCCATGTGATAATTTCCCCCTCTTAAGAAAATCTATGAGCAAATGTTAAAAAAGTTTTGATGACCAGCATCACCAAAGTAAAAGCCCGTCTGTCACATAGAAAACACAGCCCAGGCAGGAAACACATGTCACCCCTGGCTGTGTCAGACTCAGATACTTTGTGCCTTAGGCACACCCAGCCCAAAAGCACAGGACCAAGGAAGCAGACATGAGAACAGCACAAAACTGCCTGCAATGGGGAATCCAGGCATTCAGTAAACAGGAAAGATCTCGATGACTGAAGAGGGATGGAGATGTGCTCTTGAGTGGATTGTACCCGAGCTCCACCCCAACAATGTCAAGAGAAGTGATGACAGTAATTGTTTCTTATCCAAACCTTCCTCTAAATGCTCACAGAACATGTTTCCTAATGCTGCCTTGAAGGCTTTATATAAGTGCCAGGAAGTGTTACTGACAGGGGCACTTCCTTCAAAAATATGTGCTGAATGGGTAGCTTCCTTTTCACTTCCCCTTTCATCGGAGTTTTAGCTTATCAATGATTTTTAGGGGTGTCTACATTATTTCCTTCAATCTCCAAGAATTTCCCTTTCAATGCTCAGAATGCACTCTTCATAGGTTACGTAGGAGATAAGTGAGATAGAGAAGCACCAGGCACTAAGATTAATCTCAGAAAACAATATTTGACTAATTTATACAAAATACATAAGGTAGCCCATGTGAAACTAGTCTCTAGAAACTATTTGCTCTTCTGAAATGGGCAAATATGAACACACACATATGATATATAAATAAGAATTCTAGTCAACTATTTGTATCACCCTGATCATAATGTGACTGGGATAAAATCAGAATATAAGAATTTTTCTAATCATTTCATTCACCATTATTCTATAATAATCAAGCCACTTACTCTTTAGTAAGACAAGAGTCAAACTGGTGGTCCAAAATCCAGGGAGGGAGTTAGAGTAACTAATATAAGGGGTGGTGTCAAATATCTACAGATTCTGTTGATGATGCTGTATCAAGTATATTTAATAAAAAGTGTTTGGTTCATTTGAATATTATTTTATAAATAAAAAGTAGAATGGTTTACATGGAGATTAAATCTTTATGGAAAGCTAGATTGAATTCCTGCATATGCCAACACACAAGTTCAATATATTTCAAATGTATTCTTTTTAAGTCACAAGAGAGAGATTTTAAAAGACGCCCATATCTGTTCTCTAATTGCCCAGACCCTGGTTTTCAGAGTAGAGTTCCCAATATCGCGTCAGAGCAAGCTCTACTATGCGATTAAATGCCCAATTGGAAAAAAATTATTTTTCTTTCTTGAATTACTAAATATCTCCTCATAGCTTTCAAAGTGACTTTATAAAGTTAATGTGAAATCCATAAAAAGATTGTATATCTTTTTATATGTACATATTCACCATGTCCCTGGGCATTTCTTTCAGCATGGAAAATTTCTGATATTTTAAAGTTAATTTAGGGGAGGGAAGCTGAAGAAATAACTACATCTTACAGAATTTTAAACACTTCCCTTTTAATATGTTTCATAAGAGGCACGTCTAAAGTGAGATACATGTAGATAAATATGCCACTCTGTGAAGAGTCTAGACCACAGACATTCTAGAGCAATGTCTGTAGTGTATACACGAGATGCCATTTCCTTGTTTTGAGTTCTTGGTGTTGCTGTGGGAACAGCAATAAAGAACTTTGTTGGACTGTAAGCTGTTTATATTATTTAACCTCTTCCCAGGGACTACTCCCTCCACTAAATTCTTCATGATTTTTAACATAGAAACCCACTTAATAACTTTTTTATGTCAGTTAATTGTGAAAAAAATAATCATCTTTGAGCTATTCCTGCAAACATTCTGGGCATGAAGCTAGGTTCCAAAAATGATTTTATGTAACTGAACATCTATTTCACAGATCACAGGATCTGACTGCAGGACATGCATAACTGGCCTCTTGGTCGTTCCAAATCTCATTTCATAAAGCTTAAAAATGGAGTCAAGCATGAACATGCATGTGAAATCCTGCAAATATCCATCAGGGTTACCGTGACATTTAGAGTCCACCAGTAAACTCTAACTTCTTTCCCAGCTTAACGTCTTTCTTTACATGGCTGCATTAAAATAGTTGGAAGACCATAATGAACTTTGTAGCTAGTCACTTACTTATTCTTCATATATTTATGTGATATTATTCTAGATTCTTCAAGGTACAAGGGACATGCTCTGAACAAAGCTAACACCCTAAAGTCTCTAGGGTGGTCCTAGAAAGATGCAAGACAGACAATAAGGAATACACCCAGAGTAGAATAATAGGCATATTAGCAAATAGAAAGTACTGCACACAAAGGGAAACATGGAATGGGGTCCTATAGTTTTAAATGTGGCCAGGGCTGGGTTCAGTGAGAAGCTGACTTCTGAGAAAAAGAAATTGCAGGAAGCTAATCTCCTCAAAAGTGCAAGAGCTTCCACAGACTAATGGAAAAGGCCAAGTGTGGAGTGTCTCCTGGGAGCACAGAAGTAAGGGCATAAAATACTGTAGAGGCAACTGGAACTGCAGCCATCCAAACAAAGGGAGAGTTGCTAGGAAACCGTGGGTCACAGTACAGGTGCCACACCACACAGTGCCATGGGAGTCATTGTAGGGTTGTGGATATTGCTGCTGAAAACTGAGGAACAGCCATGAGCTATGATCAGAGTAACATTACGACTGACTTTTTAACAGGACCATTTGGCCTCTGCTTGAGGACAGGTAGTGTGGAGGGTGTTTCTGAGTAGAAACTGAAAACGCAACAAAAAAAGGCTGTTTCAAGTAAATCCAAGCAGACATTACAGAGGTGTTAGTCACATAGATAGCTAAGGTCAGAAAGGTTTTGTTGTTGTTTTGTGTGTGTGTGTGTGTGTGTGTGACACATAGAAGTCACAGAAAGGTATCAAGTACCCTCTTGTTGCACTAACATACTAAATCCTTTGAAGCGGAGTCTCTTCCTAAACATGAAGCTCATGTACATTCAGCTTCACCGACCACCTCATGCCCTCCCCCAATATTTCTGGTATTCTAGGTGCTATGTGAGTACAGGGTACTCAGCTTTCCACCTCATGCGTGTGAAGCAAGCACCCTTAACCACTGAGCCATCTTTCCAGTCACACAGGTCATATTTTGAGGGAAGAGATGACAAGAGTTTGTAACTGGTGAAATCTGAATGAGATGGAAGATAATGCTTATGATGTCCACGCTTTAATCTAAGCAATTAATGAGCTGTACCACCACCAATACAAGAAAGGAAAGCAAGATTACAGCCCTACTCCCATCTAATCCATGAAATAATCCATTGATCATCCTGAAGCATGTCTTTGTACATTTCACATGATCACAACGTTCAAGAATGTATATAACAGTGATGTGTACACTTTCAACTTTATAGAAAGAAATGTATACTTTTTTCCTTTTTTATTAATTTACATTTCAAATGTTATCCACTTTCCTTGTTTCCCCTCCAAAAACCACCTGTCCCCTCCCCACCTCCGCCTGCTCACCAACCCACACACTCCTGCTTCCTGGCCCTAGCATTCTTCTACACAGGGGCATAGAACTTTCACATGACCAAGGGCCTCTCCTCACATTGATGACCTACAAGGCCATCCTCTGCTACATAAGCAGCTAGAACCATGGGTCTCACCATGTGTACTCTTTGGTTGGTTGTTTAGTCCCTGGGTTGCTCTGGGGGTACTGGTTGGTTCATATTGTTGTTTATCTTATGGGAATGCAAGCCCCTTTAGCTCCTTGGGTCCTTTATTTAACTCCTCCATTGGAGACACTGTGCTCAGTCCAATGCTTGGCTGAGAGCATCCTCCTCAGTATTTGTCAGGCACTGGTAGAGCCATTCAGATGACAGCTATATGAGGCTCCTGTCAGCAAGCAGAATCCACAATACTGTCTGGGTTTGGTAACTGTATATGGGATGGATCCTCAGGTGGGGCAGCCTCTGGATGGCCTTTCCTTTAGTCTCTGCTCCACACTTTGTCTCTATACTCCTCCCATGGGTATTTTGTTCCCCCTTCTAAGTAGGACTGAAGTATTCACACTTTGGTCTTCCTTCTTCTTGAGCTTCATGTGATCTGTGAATTGTATCTTGGGTATTCTAAGTTTCTGGGTTAATATCCACATATCACCGAGTGCATACCATGTGTGTTCTTTTGTGATTCAGTTACCTCACTCGGGATTATATTTTAAGGATCCATCCATTTGCCTAAGAATTTAATAAATTCATTGTTTTTAACACCTGAGTAGTACTCCATTGTATAAAGTTACCACATTGTCTATATCCATTCCTCTGTTGAGGGAGATCTGGGTTCTTTCCAGCTTCTGGCTATTATAATAAGACTGCTATGAACATAGTGGAACATGTGTCATGTTGGAGCTTCAGCTGGGTATATGCCCAGGAGTGGTATTGCTGGATCCTCTGGTAGAACTATGTCCAATTTTCTGAAGAACTGCCAAACTAATTACCAGAGTGGTTGTACAAGCTTGCAATCTCACCAGCAATGGAGGAGTGTTCCTCTTTCTTCACATCCTCGCCAACATCTACTCTAACCTGAGGTTTTGATGTTATCCATTCTAACTGGTGTGAGGTGGTATCTCAGGGTTGTTTTGATTTTCATCTATTGGGTTTATTGAAATATTACTTTCTTGCTTTTTCTAGGGTGTAGTTTCCCTCCTTGTGTTGCCATTTTTCATCTATTATCCTTTGAAGGGCTGGATTTGTGGAATGATATTGTGTACATTTGGTTTTATCATGGAATATCTTGGTTTCTCCATCTATAGAAATTGAGAGTTTTGCTGGGTATAATAGTCTGGGTTGGCATTTGTGTTCTCTTGGGAGTCGTATGATCTGCCCAGGATCTTTTAGCTTTCATATTCTCTGGTGAGAAGTCTGGTGTGATTCTGATAGGTCTGCCTTTATATATGACTTGACCTTTTTCCCTTGCTGATTTTAATATTCTTTCTTTGTTTGGTGTGTTTGGTGTTTTGATTATTGTGTGACAGGAGGTATTTCTTTCTGGTCCAATCTATTTGGAGTTCTGTAAGCTTCTTGTATGTTCATGGGCTTCTCTTTCTTTAGGTTAGGGTAAGTTTTCTTCTATAATTTTGTTGAAAATATTTACCGGCCCTTTAAGTTTGGAATTTTCATCTCTTCTATACCTATTATCCTTAGGTTTGGTCTTCTCATTGTGGCCTGGATTTCTTGGATGTTTTGGGTTAGGAGCTTTTTGCATTTTGCATTTTCTTTGACTGTTGTGTCAATGTTTTCTATCGTATCTTCTGCACCTAAGATTCTCTTGTCTATCTCTTGTTTTCTGTTGGTGATTCCTTGACTCTTTCCTAGGTTTTCTATCTCCAGTATTGTCTCCCTTTGTGATTTCTTTATTGTTACTATTTCTAGTTTTAGATCCTGGATGGTTTTGTTCAGTTCCTTCACCTGTTTGGTTGTTTTCCTGTAATTCTTTGAGGGATTTTTGTGTTTTCTCTTTAAGGGCTTCTAGCTGTTTACTTGTGTTCTCCTGTTTTTCTTTAAGGGAGTTATGTCCTTCTTAAATTCCTCTATCATCATCATAAGATATGATTTTAAATCAGTGTCTTGCTTTTTTGGTGTGTTGGGGTAACCAGGGTTCGTTGTGGTGGGAGAACTGGGTTCTGATGATGCTATGTAGTCTTGGTTTCTGTTGTTTATGTTCTGGTGCTTGCCTTTTGCTATCTGGTTATCTCTGGTGTTAGCTGGTCTTGCTGTCTCTGACTTTGGCTTGTCCTTCCTGCAAGCTTGTGTGTCAGTACTCCTGAACTGGAACTCATGGGAGACCAGTTCTCTCTGGGAAGAATTTGGGTATGGAGAGCTGTGGTACAGAGTCAGCTCCAGGGTGCTGACAGAGATCAGAAGGATCCTGTCCCCAGCTGATCCTTGGTTCTTGTGTCCTGATGGGTCTATGAGGGTCCCTCTTGAGCCAGGAATTTGAAGAGAAGTAGTGGTCTTACCTGTGCTCACAGGCTTTTAAGCACTCCTGGGATACAAGCTCTTTCCTAACAGTACTGTGTATGTACCCCTGTGGCAGAGGATCTGTTATAGGTGGAGATGAAAACTGGAAGGCTCCCATCCCAGGCCGCCCCTCTGTCCCTGTGTTCTGAGGGTTCCGGACAGGTTCCTCTGAGCAGCAGTGCTGATCCTACCTGTACTCACAGGTCTGTCTGTACTCCTGGGAGGCTTGCTCCCTCCTGGTGTTATTTAGGTATGGAGCCCTATGGCAAAGGATCTCCCGAAAATGTATACAATTTTATAAAGGATTTACCCAATGATAATACATGTAGCTCCAATTCATTCATTATCAAAGATATATCAATTTCTGTGAAGCAAAAATACTACAAATCATTTATCTCTATTTCAGAGTGAACAAATATTACTCGATAACTTTGTTCCCACATAAAAGGCTATCTCTAGGAAATATGTCTTCCAATGGAGTTGCTGGTCATCAAAGGATAACTTGTCTGCAAACATGTGTAAAGCAGATCTCCCATGTGTTTGCATATCTCAGTATCATCCAATGCCCTGGTGCCCAAGAGCTGCACTAGGCCTAAGTGTTTGACTTCATGCAGCTGCCCATATGATGACTGTGTGAAACTGTTTCACTATAGATTTAGTTTGTAATTACCAGGCAAGGCTTTGGTTATTTATTTTTAATACATTATTAACTATTCCTATTCTGTTTTCTAATAAGTCACATACATAAATCCATGTATATGTGTATATGTAGATCTATATTTGATATTTTAAATGCCTTTGTCAGTTTACATATTTTTTTATTTATAGTTATTCACCACTTTATTTGCTACTAGTAATTTAAAACTTTTGGTTAAGAACACTGTCTCAGGTACAGAAAGATGGCTCTGCAGCTAAGAGCACTTGCTGCTCTTGTAGAGAACTGTTCAGTCCCCAGCATCCACATGGATGATGCTTATAACAGTCCATAAGGGATCTGGTGACATTCTGTCTTGCATGGACACTAGGCATGTACACAGTCTATATACATGCATACAGGCTACATACTCATAAACATAACACTAAATCATTTTAGAAGCTGTCTCTTTGCTTTATTAATGATATTCTCTTGTTTGTATTTCTAGTTTAAGCCTTTAATCTACCCAGAACTACTTTTGAATTTTCATAAGGTAAAAATATAACTTCAATGTTTTCCTTTCCACCTTTAGTCAAATGAGCCATTCTTTCCTCCATGATCAGGAATGCCACCTCTGTCATATATCTGATTTCTTTCTGCTACTTCATTCTGCCTGGATTCTTCCAGGAGGGTTTGTTTTGCTATACACAACCTATAATTGTGTTACCTTTCTCACAATTGTATCAAAATACCCAAAAATGGAGATTAAGAAAGGAAAGTTTGTTCCAGTTCACCATTTGACAGCACCAAAGTCAGTAAGCTATGGCACAGGTAGGTACAGAAAGTTCTGGGTGAGAGAGATGAATACTGGTGCACTCTTTAGCTTCTTCTTTCTAGTCAGTCTGGGATCCAAGACCACAGTAATGTCCCTGATTGGAGTAAGTCTTCCCTTATCAGTTAAACCGTTCTGAAAACACATCAGAAGTCTGCTTCATAGGTGACTATATAGTCAACGATGTTGACAGTGCACAATTTTATTAAGGTATTTCAAGAAGTCTAGGTATCTGATGAAACCATTCTTCTGTTTTATTGCTACTCCTCAAAATTTAGCTTTCTTTCTGTAAGCCTTTACTCTTCACATAACAATGAGATTTTGCTTGGCAAAATACTTTTGTCTCATACAGGACTTTTGTCATGGTCTTAATGTTAATTTTGCTAAATTCACTGTTCAATTTCATGAAAATTAAGTTTCATGATACTGGCTGTTTTACCCCACAAAGATGATACCTGAGTCTGTTTGCTTAAATCTTCTTAAATGACTTTGAGGGTTATTTTTGTCCTTGATTTTTTTTTATAATTAACTCTTACTTTTTCCATTTTTGTATCTATTATTAGTGATCTCTTTTGTAATGATTTTAAACTCCATGTATGTATCTTCTTTTTTGCACATATACCTCATTATAAATCTTATTTACATTTAGCATTCCTTATATGAATATTGATTATGAATAAATGAATGACATACTGCTTAATCCTCTTTATAATATGTTGTAACATTTAAATGAGAAATAAAATTCCATAATGATGGGTAAGTATAAACATACTATTGGCTATTATTTTATTTTACTTTCAATTGTGCTAAAATTAGTATGTGAGAAAATGCAGTTAAGAATTCCCCACAATTTTGAAGACTCATTTGAAAAGGATCTATTTAAAGAAGAGGAAGAAAAATTGGCTGAAGTCAGTTTTTGGGGGCAATAGCAATATAAAACAATGAAACAAAGGAAAAATATTTTGTAAACATGTTTTTAAAAGTTATACTTATAATTAGTTGTCTTAATATTTATCTATATGTATTATTAAAAACAACCCTAATCCACTGACTCTTTCTTGAAAGGGTTTTGTTAGATTATAGAATTTTTTTCTTTTAAAATCTCTTGCATGTATATAATATGCTTTTATCAGATCCACCCCACATTACTTCCTCTCTCATTCTCTCCCATGTACCGCTCCTCCTACATTAATGTACTTTTTTAATGTACTACATCCATTCATTGATACCAGCATTGTAGAATGGTAGGACTATCCACTGGAGTATGGGTAACCTACCAGTTACCATATCTCTGAAGTTAACTGATTATTCCTTTCCTAGAAGCCATTAATTGCCAATTATTCTTTAGATAGGAATGAGATGTAATGAGACCATTCCGCATCCAGCTGGAATTTTGGCTGTGCTGATTTCATGCACATCTTATGTAGGAAAACATAGCCACTATATATTCTTGTGATCAATGGCCCTGTAATCTCCAGAAAAGGCTGTCTTGGAGCAGTAGTCTCTGGCTCTTACAATCTTCTCATTTCCCCCTTATGATCATATGATCCCTGAGTCTTGTGGGGAAAAGGTATAAATATAGATGTCTCACTTAGGGTTGAGCATTCTACAAGCTCTTATTCTCTATACTTTCATTAGCTCTGAATATCTACATTACTAATACAAAAAGAAGCTTCTCTGATGTGTGTGGAGAGCTTGGCTAAGGGTATAAAGACATAGTGGGTAGTTTAATATTATGTTGATAAAAGAGAATGATAAAGACTTACTCTTAGGGACTGTAACTTACAGAGACACAGGGTCTTGGGTCTGGCATAAGTTGTGCCTTCTGGAATGGGCCTTAAGTCTAATCAGCAAGCAGTTGGTTACTCCCATCACATTTGTGTCACTGTTGCACCAACAGATGTATATTGCCAGGTAGGTTGACGTGGTAGATTTCAGGATTCAAGTTGGGTAAAACTGTTGATGACTTTTTCTCTCCCTGTGGTATGGATAGCACCTTCCGGCATATTAAAGCAAGCCAGGAGGAATGAAGCATGTAGGTCAGTACCAGCTTGAATTCTCCATGACCTATGACAACAATTGTGAGATGTCTTCAGCAGTAGGGTCTCAACATCATGTTCTGGGAGGGGGTGATGGTTACCAAGAACAATGGAAATAGCCTATGTTGCCTAGGAGACTTCAATGACAAACACCTAGGACAGAAGTAGCCCATATCTGGCAATGACCTTTATGTTTGAAAGTCTATGGAGAGAGAAACACAGTACCATTGTACAGGGCATTAAAATCTAATTAGACTATGCAACACATTTTATTTTAAAAAACATACTCACTAAGAAACAATTCATTCTGTTTACAAAGTAAAAACATGTTTAGAAGAATAAATAGCTTACTACATTCCAGATAAGAGTCATACGCATCCAAAATGCTAAGATTCAAAAGCAATGTTTCTTTCAGTTGCAAAATGTTTAATGCAGAAGGAAATGCTATAATTGTTGACATAAATAGTCCCTTCCTCCCTTCAAATGGACAACCTTCTAGTGCCATCTGTATATTTTTCTTGTTTCTTCTGTCTCTCTCCTGGTTTTAATGCTGTAATTGTTCTTACAAGTTACAAATGTTACTAAAGAATTAAAATAATTACCAAAAACTTTGTAAATTATAAAATGCTTAGCCTTTGTAATTTAAAGTAAGCAAAATGCAATTTCAAATAAGGAAATAAAATTGCTTTAATGGTTTTTATTACTTTTATTTGGTTTCTCAAAAATAATAATTCAGCATTTCTACATTATTTATGTAGAGTACTGTGTATACATGAATGCATGTACACAGACTTATACTAAAAGCAGATCATTATATAAGTTTTTATATAAAATATGGTTCAAAGGACTGAACAGACAACATGCTTCATGATTGTGACATGCTCACAGAAAAGCTATCATACAAGTATTTAGCCACATTTATGCCTTTGAGCATTCTGAATTTCCTGAGACTTCTTTCCCTTTAGAGAAACGATGTAGAACCTCATGATTCTTTGCCTGTTCTCCCAATCCACCCAAAATCAAGGACAGAAAAAAAAAAGTAATAAATGACATGTTGTTTCTGTCTTATTCTTCTTTCACTTCTGCAGAGGTTTTCTGAGATCTAAAAGAGTACCGGTGGGTGGTGTTGTTGTTGTTGTTTGTTTGTTTGTTTCTGTTTTTCTTCTGAAGTCTCATTCCTATTTTCATTTTGGAAGCATTTACCTAGATCAAATCAGAGGTGGGACCTTCCAATTACAAATGCAGATGGAAAGATGAATGACAACCATAGAGGGACTCTGCCCTTGCCTTCCAGAGACACGAGGTAATATTTAAGGACATTTTTATTTTGGTATGGCAATATAGATCAGTAAGTCACTACATCTTAAAGTTAGAAATGAGAGATATGACTGGACACACTCAGTGCATGTGAAAGCCCCGCCCAACAAGGAATTTGGCACTTCAACCACCATTAAAACCAAAGCCAAGAAACCCTGGTCTAGTTCTCTTGTGGGTTGTCCCCTTTTCTACAAAATCAAAGTCTTCTCAACACAATCATGATATTTAATAAGTTCAAAGAAACAACAAGACCATCAATAATTGTAGTGCAACTAACATAGTTACCAGGCAACAGAAGCGGTCAAGCAATAGGAGGCAATTCCAACTGCCACCCTCGCATTTTAAACATGCTGATGCCACATACGAACCAATATAAACTAGAGCATGAAGTTCGAACTCTAATGTAGTTTCTTCTATCTATGCTCTTTAAATCCACTGATGTAGATGTCAGGACTGCCTCAGGGAAGCAAATGCAAACAAGGTATTTTTAAGTACTTGCTCAGTTACCTAGACAATTAGCTCTTAAACATTTAAATACCCACTTCTCTCTTTTTTTTTAAAGACCTAGAGTAGTCAAATGATATAGCTTTTTGGAATCTCTTGATGGGAAAACATAAAAATTTTGAAATTTGGATAGATTTTATATGCACATACTTACATATATACTCAATGTATATTAAATATGTATATTTAATTCAAGACACATAGTTACGGACCTGCTACAAACCCTACAGGAGCAACTTCTCTGAAATTCTAGATTTTATTTTCATAGACTTTCCACAAGCCCTCAAAAGGACAGCAGTCCCATCACAGAACTGGAAACATAGTCAATAACGACTCTTTCAACTAGAAATGTGTATTTCTCGGCAGAGGCATCTGGTTGGTATGGCACTGTACATAATGAGATCGTACAATTACTTTAGTCTTCTTTTTGTTCAAAGGCCCGCAGCACAGCTGAAGGCAATAAAAGCTATTCAATTGTTTCCTTACTGTCTGAATCTAGAATAAATGGTCCAGTTCTGGACAAGAATTTGTTCTTTTGTTTGATCACTTCCTTACAAGTCCTTATCAGTTTACTCAGAGGATTTAAAGTCCACCACCAATATGTACCTCTTGGTATAAAATATCAAATGCCAACTGCCCCTCCCCATTACTGACAAAACATCTGTATGGAAAAATAAACACACAAAATGCATCACTGCTTTAATCAGTATAATGAATACCATTAAGCAAACCACAACCACTCAACTCACAGAAGCAAACCATTGAGTGCCAATACCTTTCGAGTGGTTTATTTTTCTCTTTAAGCTTTAATTGAAATTAACTATATTTAAAAATGGAGGAGCTTAAGCCTTAGACAGGAGTTTTAACCACAAAGTTTTTCAAACTTCAGTTCTGATGGTCTCACTTTTTGAAAATTCTTCTAAGTGGAAAATAAATACATGAATTCAAATTTTTGAAAAATTGAGTTAAATTTAAATCAACAGAGGTTTATTTGACAAATTCTACATACTAAATATTATAGGTATATGACAAATAATTCATAGATATAAAAATCTACGCATTAAAGAAATTTTATATCGGCTATATTCATCAATAAAACGTGGGTTATAGTAACAAAGACTCTTTCAAAATACTTAACTATATCCAAAATAATTGAAAATTTTAAAGAATTTTGTAAAATATGTTTACCCTGTGTCTTAAAATCATTAATATCCTAATGGGTTTAGTGTTTTTAATACTTCTATTAAATAAATGAATTATCAAGACAACAGAAATGGATCTGGAAGTACTCAACTTAAAAACATCCCAGTAATTGGGTATAGCATGACATAATTTCAAAATAATTTCATCGAGCAAGATACTTAGCATTCTTCCAAGTCTTAAGCAAAAAGAAAGTAAAAATGAAGATGCTAACTGAAAGGCCTCATAGGTTTTCTGATTTATTTTCCAATACTCCTTATGTGGCATATGCATCCATTTAGTACTTCTCTGCTATGTACCTATCTATGTTAAAGATCAAGTCATAAGCATAAACTATTTCTAGTTAAATCCCACCAGTCCCACAACTAATGACATACCCAAAGGAAGATGATACACAGAGGGACTTCTACCCTCGTGTCCACTGCAGCACTCTTCCCAATAACAGAATCAGCCAAAAGTGCCCTTCCATTGATTAAATGCTGAAGAAAGTGTAGTACATACATACAAACCTGAATTATCCAACCTTGAAAAAAAAAGCAACCATCATTTTTCCACACATAGACCTATTGGAGAAAATTATGTTGCAGAAGTAAGTCAGACACAGAAAGAATAGCACCAACTGGACCCATTTATATGTAGAAATCTAATACAGATAAACTCATAAAGTCAAACAGTAGAATGATGATCACGATGGGCTCAGGTTGGAGAAGGGACTGGAAAGATATTAGTCAGAGGATACAAGATGTCATGTTAGTTAGGCATACGTTTAATAGATCCTTAGCTTTAAGTGGTAAGCTGAACTCTTGAAAACGAAGACTCAGTTTTCAGTGTTCACAACACAAAACAGTATGTGAAGTAATGTATATGTCATTACAGAATATCACATATGCTATAAATAATAAACATAACTTGTATTTGTTAATAGAAATGAATATAAATCATCTAACATTGCTAAACTGCTCTGTCATAATCGTGTCATGTTTCAGACATGAGGCCTGTTATGCAAAATAAGCTTTGGAATACACTAGCTATAGACTGGTCTCTTTAGGCTTGACACTAATGACAATTTTTGCTCAGGTTCTCTTTTTCTTTTCATAGTTCAGTAACGCATAACTCAGGATGAAACAGGTACATGATTCTGATCATTTTACTCGTTTGCTCCATATTCCATCCCTGAGGATGGCAGACAATATGCTGAGCATGACTTCCTCTCTCTGAAATGTTCTCCATGGTTACCCAAGATTAAAGCATTCTCTGTCTATAACAGGCTGTCCTGGGAACCTGTTCTTTTAACTAAATATAATTATCAGTGGCACAAAAAAATATTTTAAAATCTCATTAATGCCCACATATTCTATTCTTTTGTCTCACTAGACCTGGCTGGCTCCTTTATGAACATTACTAAGTGAATCTCTAGTTGTCAAGCAGCTTGGCACATTGACCCTTGGTCTGTGTTACTTAGAAAACATGAAGGTGTTATGTTCACCATGATTTTCATGTATTAACACTGTCCCTGCAGATGTGCAAGCAGGGCTATGCACACCTGCTAGTGCTTTACACGAGCCAAGGCCATGGTGTCATACTGTACTGGCAAGTCTTGCATTCCTCATAGCCACACCTCACACCAGAAATAAAGTTACAACACGCTTACTTACTAACATTATGGCAATGTGAATTAATTCTACTAAAATAACTGTATTGTTTTATATGATGAGATGGACGCTATACACAAAGCCACAAAGCCATGTGGATGGCTGGTATATGTTTTAAGGGAAGTCACATCTGCAGCTTTGAAGCTGCCAGCCAAACTAGCTCCTAACAGAAAAACAGAAAATATTTTTTTGAACTATTGATTAATCAAACACAAATATTTGGCAGACATAATGAAAAATGTACCAATCGTACCTGTCTCCGTGAGAAATAAAGTATTTACTGCTTAGTGACAAAATTAGAGATTTAAAGTGAAAAATAAATTTTGAAAATGACATTGGCCACCACGGTATTTTCATAACATTCATACTCTTCAAATGAGTTAAATGCTACAGTTAGTGTAGGAGATTGATGAAAGGTTACATGATGAGTTATATTGACATTTGGAAAATCTGAATAACTTTGGTGGAACTATGCATTCTCAAATTATAACATTCTCAGGGAATGTTGTTCAAAGTTCATAGAGACAAATAGATTTTAATATAAAAGTGAAAAAATATTTTGAGAAGAATCATTTATTCTGTGTAAATCCATACCACAGTCATCCTTTTGGAAATTACTACTTAATTTGGGCTTAATATTGAAGAATATACTTAACTGTCTGGCATTGGCCTTAAAACACACTAAACTATCTATTCGCTATAGATTGAATGAAAAAGCCAATGAGAAAAATAAAGTTGCCTGGCATTAAGGTAATTTTCAAAATGTAAGCAATGCTATTATCCTCATTCATTTTTAAAAGAACTATATTACAGAAAAAATGGTGTATACATCAACATTTACATGTTGTTTCTATTTGAGTGCCATGGCTGTAGGTCACTAGAAAGTGTGCTTTGTCTTAAGCCTAGGGGGATTCAACCCTAGAGACAGTGGGCCTGGTGGCATATGCCTGCAATTCCAGCACTTAGCAGGAGTCAGAATGATCAGAAAGAGATCAGCTTCAGCTGTGTGGCAAGTTTGAAGCAGCCCAAGATACATGAGATTCCATTACAGAAACCGACTTGAGAAAACACACAACAAACATGGCATTCATAGGAATATTTTGAAAAGCATAAAAAAAAAAAAGACAAGTTGCCAGGATAAAGGAATATGAAGAATAGACTCTTCCAAACCCAAGTCTAATTGCTGATTTTTACTAACCATGTGTTCTGTCTGAAAAGAAAACTACTTATGAGCTCAGACAATAGTCTTCCCTTGGTGGCTATTTTGATGTTTTTAAACAAATCTCCAGGCTTAAAATTCTGAAATGAAGAAACATAATCCGATGGCATAAATATTTCTTTTTAGCACTATTTCTGTGTATATCAAGATATAGTCTTGGTCTTCCTGTCAAGAGTCATAGTGACTGGCAAAGTCACTCAGCCACCTCATATTGATCATCACTCTGAAGCCAGAGGAAGATTTTCCTAACTTTTTACAGGATCTAATTTTCAATGAACTTACATAGACCAACACAAAAATTAAATCTAGTGTTTGTAATTCAAAATGAAAGCCCTGCTGTTCTTCATCCATTATCCTTAGAGCAACTTAGCAACTACCCAACATCAATAAAATATAAAATAAAATGTCCATGAATAAACCTGGATTACATAATAATAGCACTAAGAGGAAGACACAGTTTTTCAAAAATAGCTAAATCCCTAAATTCAGTAACTCAAATAACTTTTCCTACAGCTTAAAACTTTGTCTGACACTAAAACTCTTTAAAACAAGAGTTTTGAGATTTTAGTAAATTAATAATGTTAATCTCCATAAGAATTACAATTCATATAGCAGGTACACACAGACAAGACTCTTAACAGCAATAATCTATTCTAATACAAATATCTGTAAATAAATCAGTAAATGAATTGATAGCCTGTGGATCTGTGGCCTTTCATATTGAATATACATACATTAACAAATATGTCCTAAACCTAATAATAAAATAATAAAATGCTATTAAATAATCAATAGTATAATATTATAGACCATTATTTGCCTATGACTTTAAATTAACTTACTAATCTGTGAATATATATATATGTGTGTGTGTGTATACATATACAGGTTTATATATATATATATATATATATATATATATATATATATATATACACACACACACATACACACACACACACACACACATATGTTTACCAAGCTTTTTATCATAAAAATGCATTGATATTTTTTAGGACTAAGTCCTTCATCTCTATTAATTTGTAATTTCTTTCTGTTTCAGATTTTTAAAATTTCATTATTTGGTGACTGGATATATACTATATATATACTGCATATAATCTCAGTCCTATTCAATTTAATGAAAATTGCTTTCTGACCTGGAATACACATTGTCTTGTGTACTGAAGAGTATGTTTCTACCATTGTTGGATGGAGGGACCTGCATGTATCTTCCAGGTCTAGCTGGTTTACCTATACTACATCATCTATTTCTTTGTCTATTATTGACAGTGGAATAATGAATCAACAGGTGCAACTATTGAAGTTTTTATTTCTCTTTTAAATTCCGTCAGTGCTTGCTTCATGCATCTCAGGACTCTCCTGATAGATTAATGTTTTATAATTGTATCGTCTTCATAGAATTACGCTATTATCACTATGAAATATATGTACATATATATGTACATAAACACACATACACAAGTGTAGTCACCCAACCATTCTTAAAGCCTTACTTCCCAACAATTGGTGTTTCTTAATCTAGCATGTGTCTTATGCACAGAACATAGAAATATGATGCATTCTAATCGACTGTCCCAATATCTTCCCTTTAAAAGAATTACTTATTATCATTGTGTATATGCTCACATGGGGTGTGTGTGTGTGTGTGCATGCGTGCGCATGCATGCCCATGCCCATGCCTGGCAATGCTCATGTGTGGAGGTCAGAGGAAAACTTTGTAAAGTTGATTGTCCCCTTTACCTTTTCCATGAGTCCCAAAGATTGAGCTCAGGTGATCGGGCTTGGGGAACAAGCACCTTTACCCACTGAGTCATCTTACTTGTCCCCAGTATCTGCTTTTAACTGGAATATTTAGTTGATTTATATTGAACAAATTACAAATAATTTAGAATTTAAGCCTGCCATTTTGTTGGTATTCTATAGCTGGTACTTCTGCAATTATCATTTGATTTTGTGTGAGATGTTTTGCAGCAAATCATTTTAAGTCTTTGGTCACTTTTATTAACATTTATTTCTGTTGTTCCTTAATCCTTTGTGATTAAAATTATCATCTCACTTTATAACAATATATTACATATCAACACCAACTATTTTAATAATATAAAACCTTTGCTTTTATAAAACTCCATCCTTGACCCTTTTCTCTGTCACTAATTTTATACAAATTATCTCCTTACATATTGTATCATATTTATTTTATATGTAATTATATATTAGAGAATATACATGGTTCCATGGTTAATATTTGAAGCATTTATTTTTTCATTGTTTTATCTTGTATGGGGGATGGTGTGTGTGTGTGTGTGTGTGTGTGTGTGTGTGTGTGTGTGTGTCTGTGTGTCTGTGTGTCTGTGTGTCTGTGTGTGTGTGTTTATGGTATGCACTTGTATGGTATGCACTTGTATGTGCACATTTCTCTGTGAGAGGTTATAGATGCCACAGCAGACATGTTGAAGTCAGAGGGCAAGTTGTCACCTATTTGCAGCAGCATCTCCTTGCTGTTCTTCTGTTGTGTTTCCCTGGGTAGCTGGACTGAGCTTCAGCAGGTGTCCGTCTGTACCTCCCAGCTCTCTCCAGGAGCACTGATTACAGTTGAACCTTGTTTAAACAAGTTTCACATAAGTTCTGGAGACTTGAACTCGGATCCTCATGATCCCACAGCCAATTCCTTACTCACTGAACCATCCCTCTGACATGCATTCATATTTTAAGTGAGTCTAGAGAGAAAAAGCACTAGAAACAAACAAAAATACTATCTTGCATATTTACTCACAAGTTACATTTATAGGAGCTCCTTAACCTTTCAAATGGATTTAATCCTGATGGACTACCTTTAGGACATCTTGTAGAATGATTTAGTTAAAAATTCTCCCCATTTCTGTTTATCTTATGGTATCTTAATTTCCCTTTGATTCTGAAGTATTTTGCTAAATAGGAACTTTTGGTTGACAGTCTTTCAGCACTTTAAATGTATCGGCCCACTGCCTTCTGGGATCTGTGCTTCCAGAAGGGAAGTCAGCTGTCATTCTGTCTGGGAAGCTTTGCATGAGATGAGTCACATCTCTGGCTGCCTTTAAGAATAACTGCTTGGTTTTTCTGTTGTTGTTGTTGTTGTTGTTGTTGTTGTTGTTGTTGTTATCTCTATCATTTTGAATAAAGTATTTATAATCAGTTTTTCTTTAAATTCATCCAAATGGAAGACAATGGGACCTTGTGGATAAGCAGGATGATGCTGATAATCATAAATGAGG
Source organism: Mus pahari (assembly GCF_900095145.1). NCBI lineage: Eukaryota > Metazoa > Chordata > Mammalia > Rodentia > Muridae > Mus > Mus pahari. Next base: position 33,137,146 of record NC_034596.1, read on the forward strand.
AGTTTTGCTAGGCATAAGGGAACATGCCCTCCATCCCAGAATAAGGGAGGGAGGTAGTCGGGTCAGGAGTTAAAGCCTGGCCTTGTTCTTGTAAGAATCTTTCTCTAAAAATAAAGCAAACAAGTTGAGGAGTTTTCTTAAGAAAATTTTTCCTGCTTCTTTTCCTTCTCCTGTCTTAAAAAGCCAGGACATAAGCCGGGCATGGTGGTGTACGCCTTTAATCCCAGCACTCGGGAGGCAGAGGCAGGCAGATTACTGAGTTCAAGACCAGCCTGGTCTACAAAGTGAGTTCCAGGACAGCCAGGGATATACAGAGAAACCCTGTCTCGAAAAAAAAAAAAAAAAAAAGCCAGAACATCCATTCCACTGTGAAGATGTCCCATGGGTCTTCAGGCTCCATAGATTTCAATATTTTACCTCTCCACTGCTTAGGTTGAATAGTCTCCATTTAAGCAAAGGTAAACTGTTTTTTTTTTTTTTTTTCCTACTGAAATCAAAACTCTGTTACCACAGAGCGCATTTTATTCTAATTATTAGACTTTTAAATTGCATAATTTATATTTGTTTTATAATTGCATGCTTTAATCTATACTCTATAATGTATTCTTTCCTCTTCAGATTATTTTTAGAATCATTTCCCTTAATTTGTTACATATTTATAATAGTGGATACAACTTCTTCGTGTAGTGAATCCGATGTCTGGGCTTACTCAGGAGAGACTTTATTGAATGCCTTCCCCTTCCAACTTTTTCCCCTATTACAGCTTTTTAAAGTTCTTTTCTACCTTCTAGTTGAAAACTAGAGTGGACATGGATTTGTCCCTCAGAATCTAGCCAGATGTCCCTGGACAAATGGAACAAAAACTAGAGTGAATACTCAGAAGAATAATAAAACAGATTCTTGAACTAAAGAAACTGATGCATCATGTGATAAATGATTGGAAAGAGGTCTTAGTGCAGGGATCTAATCTTAGTTCTCCAAAGAAATAAAGAACATCAACATTGCAAATATCTATTAATATAACTTAACTTGAAAACTAAAGCTTAATAGAACCAAGAATTCAAATTTGATATTCTTAAGCTAATAACATCAAGGAATGTTAAACATAGCATGAGTTTGGTTGGGCTATTAAATATAGGTTTTAATGTATATCAGAGGAGTTAATGTTTCTATGTTGATTAACTGTTTACACTTCTTTTCCCTCCTATATGTGAATATAAAACCTTTGAGTTGGTTTAACAAAGCCCTTTCAGATAATTGCTTTGTATTATTTTTTAAATTTACAAGAATAAAGCTAGAGAGATTATTAGCACTGTTCATGTTTAAATAGTTTTTAAACAGATACACTAGAAGCTATGTTGTTATCATATTAGGACCAAAGTGTTTGGCTAGCTCTAATGTATTAAGTATATGTATCATTAGTAAAAAAAAAAAAAATAGTATGTTAAAGTGAATTAAAGAAGATATGTTCTTAGTCATATTATTTTTACTGATATTAATTTTCAAAGAAAAGTAGCTATAATGCAACACAATACAATGTGTCTTTATTTACTTGAAAAACGAGAACAATAGAAACCTGAGGGAATATGTTTTTGGTTTCATTAGCTCATAAAAGAATTAACAAAGAAAGAGAAGGGAATTTCTCTTTGGGGCTTAAGTAGTTAGAGGGCACCCTATGAAATGCTAGCTATTCAGGTAGTGCTTCATTCCTTGATAAGCCATGACCCCTGTGCTGGTACTCCGTATTGAAGCTTAAATGCAGAAAACAGACGTTATTTTGAAGTGAGAAGAAAGGATCCCCTTTCCATTATCCTCATGTTGGTGCAGACTCACTGTTGGTGGACCCTGGACCAGTGGGGTGGGCTGGCATATGAACCCTGAGGTCCATTAGCACGTATACCTGAATCAGTGGAGAAAGGGTCCTGTAGATCTGTCTTCAGAAGAGATTAAGGGACCTGATTAGGATATTTGATAAGTCAAACGCAACTTTGAAGCTGCCAATGTGTCCATTATGTTGCAGAGACACAGCGCTCCATCTAAGGCTAGTTCAGGTAGCATAACAACATCAGCTTCTAGCTTTTACTGTACATGGATGACTAAGTATCTATGATTTCAAACATAAGCAGACTATTCCACCACAGTCAGCTTCCAGCACAAGACCACCATAACAGTCCAACTCTACTCACTGTGCATATTCATTGAGAAGAAATGATCTGCTCATTTATTTCCTGATGGTTATCCATTTACTCTTATTGTTGAACAGTGAGCACCATTTTACAAGCAAGTCTAAATCCTAGCTTCACCATTTGCCAGATCCACAACTTTTCATAAATCCATGCTGTTTTAATCTGTTTCTTTATCTCCAATAAAGAAAAAAAAGCTTCATAGATTATTGAGCTGACAACATGAAACAATAATTTAAAATAAAAAGCTCTAAAACCACTGAACATCACTGAATATATTCCAAACACTAACCTTCTCAATATAATTGTTATAAATTCTCAGAAACATTGTATCAAAGAACAGCATCAATTAGCAACTTGTGATGAAGATTAAAAGACAGCAACACCACATGAAATCTGACTTTTAATTATTATGGTGATAAGCATTCATTCTCCACTTGAGTCTTTACTGGCCATCTACATAAGTTTGATGCATCAAAAGCAAATAAGACATTGTTTCAAAAGGGCTTCTATCACTGTAGAAATATAAGATAAATACATAGGATCCTGTGTCTGGTACCAATGATTAACAAAGTGCTTAGTGAAATGAACAAGTATCAGGTAAAAATAATGAATATACTGCAAAACTGTTTCTAAAGGAGGTAAGATTTTATAATTATATCTATATTCTGATTATTTCAGTAAAAGTAGGCTCTAAATGCGACCTCAGAACTAAAGATTTAATTCTTTTACTCGGTATTTACTGAAGACCAACTACATGATAAACACATCAATCTATCAAGCTTCATACAACACACAGGAATATTTGTTTTTCTATATCAATAAGATCATGTTTTTACTATAGGGTATAAATCTGCTATCCCTGACGTTCTCTTTATTTTAATAAAATTTCAAGCAGTGCTTGCTCTAGAGGATAGCACGCTGACTGGCTTGGAGGATTACCCTTCTCACTTTCTCAGTGTCAGTGGTGTCCCTCTTGCTTTCTCCTTTTTTTTCTTCCTCAGAAAATACAAAACTGGATCATGAATAAGGAAGATCCTGATTTCAGTTCCTAACTTTGAAACACATTTTCAATAACTACTTTATTATTTCTCTAATCTAGTTTCCTATTCTGTAACAATCATAAAAGCAATTTCCCTCTTTTCTGTGACTGCTAGTAAATTCAGATGTTTACATTTGTCTTTCTTGTATTTTTTGGTCATGAACATAGCCTGCAATGGCAGACTCAGCTCTACAGCCCATGCCTCTCATATTTATGCAAACTGAAAGCATCTTAGCATTGGGCTGACCGACTTTTACTTATTTCAACTTTCTCCTCCCTTATCACCACTTACTCCTGGTTTTTATATCCTTACACTTTGGAATTTGTGTTTTTATTTATATATTTCAGACAGACTTAAGTCCAGCTGAAGTGAAACAGTACTTGAATTACAAAGGAATAAAGAGGTTTGTTCACTATGTAAGTAGCAAAGTGCAATACTATACCTATCCTGGGTGGGGAACATTTACCTCTGTCTGCTGAACACCAGTGTGGAGAATTCTCAAGCAGCTAAGTGTAGCCCCAGCTCTTCTATACTCCTTGGCATATGCTTAGGGGACTCAGCATCCTACAGCACAGAAACTTGCCCTGCCATGGACACTGCCATTCTACTCAGAAAAGCTACGAAATGGAAACAAACTAAACAGATGAATGAATGATGAGAATTTGGTCCATATGTATTTTATACACTTTTTTTTATACAGAATTCTTTTCTGTAATGAAAAATGAAATCACAGAATATTCAGATATTCAGGCAGACAAATGAAACTGGAAAATACAGCGTTGAGTGAAGTAACGCAGACTCTGGAGGGTAGGGAGAAGACACTCTACTGCAGGGAATAGGAGAAGACAGATGCTATGAAGTAGACGGTGGAAAATACAGACTTTAACTGAGAAGCAGAATGTGATACAAGGAGGGAGGCAAAGCAGAGAGATAAATACCATTACAGATGTTTTGGAAGCAATGGGACAACGTATAAGTTTGTATGCGTGGGGGTGGCGTGAGCAAGAGGGTGGCAGTGTTGGTGGTAGTAGGTGTGGGATTGGAGGAAAATGAACTCCATGGCCTCCTAAGTTTGAATAGTTGGTGCCCACTTGGTCAAAGGATTAAGATGTGTGGCCTTATGAGGAGATGTGTCATGGGGGGGGGTACTTCAAGATTTTGGAAGACTCCCATTCCCAGTCTGCCTCTCTGAGGTATATTTGTGGACCAAGGTATGAGTTTCTTCCCCAGGGCGGATCATGGTGTCATGCCTTTGTGCCGCCATTATAAACTCTAATATTCTGAAACCTAATTAAATTCGTCCTTCTATAAGTTGCCTTGGTCATAGTATTTGGTTATAGCAACAGAAAGATAACTAAGGTGATATATAAATACTTATCTATATTATTATGAAGCTGAGTTGTGCCATGTGAGGTGATGAAGCTTCTTCAAAGAGCCACGTGTTATCTAACAAAAATCCCAGTGCCAGGGATGGAGAATCTCCACTTCAGGGCTATTGCTATTGTCCTTGGTTTCCTTCCAGAACGTGAAGGTAAGACCCTACTGCTGAAAGTACCACACACTATGAACACAGAACTTGGAGAAATCGGGCTGGGGCTGACCTGAACCCTATTCCCTGAGGACTAGCTCTCGTAATATCTAAAGGTGCCATGTAAGAACGTAAGCTGCCAAGAGAGAGGAACAGTCAGCTGTCCTACCAAGCTATGAAGCCTATAAACTATAAGAAGGTAAACCTAATCTACTACCCATGGCTGGAGAGATTCGAGACCTGACAGGAGGACAGAAAGACTGGAAGAGTCAGAAACCCAATACACTTTTGATTTAGTAACTAAAAACATTTTTAATTTTTTTTAAAAAAAAATGGGTTACAAGTTTTATAACTGTCATTCCTTATAGATGTCAGGTAATTGTTTCCCAACAATACCAGGAAATACTAGCTAGAATAATCAGAAAGGCTCTTCCTTGGCTGTCTGATTTATGGAAAACTCCCAGACAGTATATTCACTTCCATCATCTTGTTTATTGTGGGCGGGCCTGTTCTGGTTTGTTCTGCTGCTGTGATAAATCACTCTGACCAAAGCAACTTGAGGAGGGAAGGGCTCATTTCACCTACAGGTTACAGCCCATCCAGTGAAACCAAAGCAATGTCTTCAAGCAGGGGCTTGAAGTAGAAACCAATGGAAAGAAAAGATTATTTTCTGGCTTGTCTTAGACTTTCTATACAGCCCAGGTCCATCCACCTAAGGATGCCATCACCACAGTGGGCTGGACCCTTCCACATCAACTAATACTCAAGAAAATGCTCCACAGATATACAGTCTGATAGAAGCAATTCTTCAGTTTAGGGTCCTACTTCCCACTGACATGTGCCAAGTTAATGACCAAGATAAGCCATTCTGATGTTTTTCCATCAGTTCCTCTGAAATCCAATTACAACTTCAAACTACTAAGCTTGTTCTCTATGCTACACAGTTGGTACTTCTCAAACGCTATGCAGTGCTATTATGATATTTTCTGTGCCCTTCACCCTGCCTAACTACACATTCCACACAGGCAGAAGCTGTACTACCTCCTCATCATTATGTAAGCTCCATCTCTGTACATTAACCTACAATATGTGGTACTATATAATAATCCCAAACAATGAGCACAGTTCCAAGGAATAGCCCAAGCTTCTTGGGAAAGCAAAATGAGCTATTGTGCTATTGGGAGAGATAAGTTCTGCACATGGTGGGTAGCAACATGTCTGGGACATTAACAATAGTCATGCTGTCACTCACTCAGATTTCTTAATGAGGTTTTAAAGTTTTCTGGGAATGACACTGCATTCTGAAAACTCATAATCCTTTCATCAAAAGTGTCCAGAAAGCTGTCAGCAACAAGTGTTTTACGCTGAATACTTTCTCGTGATTTTTTTTTTTTTTTGCTTGTCTTAATTCTTTAAAAAAGGCTAAAAGCTCCTTTGTCATACCATAGTCCCTGCCTGTGGTACTATTCACGAAGTTTACACTGATAAAGCCTATCCCTCCTCCAAGAATTGATGCATTATCAATTCTTGTAGACATTCACCAACACTTTACGATAAGACAAACAGGAGCATTTGTTTGTCCTAAGATGCAAGATGCTTTGAATCACACTACTGTTCACATATGTGCACACACATAAGGAAAGTACATATTCATAATTGTGCATAAGATGTGTAGTCAATGCTTCGGTTTCATTACAGCATGACATTCCTTCATAGACGTCGGTAAGAGCTATTCATAGCCGGTAACTCCACATAATAGTACCCGGCTTACACTACTGCAATTAATAAAGTACTTAAATTTATACAGAAGTGAGGAGTGCTCCAAGCTGCAGGATTCAAATTAGGCTGAATGTGCAATTAAATATGCTATAAAATTTCTCCTTAGAACACGTATTTTATTTGTTAAAGAACATATGTTCTTCCTCAAAATAACCTGCTATTTTTGAACTATTACTCAACCACGTACTTCCAACAAGCAGCAAAGGTTACCTCAGATAAACCTTGATTTTACAATATTTGAAAATTTTTTCTCTGCTACTTTTTGCCAAGTGAAAACTCATGAGTCACAGGTGAATGACAGGAGTGGCCTCAGAGCCAGGCTTTGCTTAATGTAGCCAGCCCGAAACAAAATTACTTCAGCAATTAATAATTCATCACCCACCCACACATTTGTTAGCATCACGGCAAAGATGAATGCCAATATCAGTACTGTCTCCATTTTTCACAGGCCACAGTCAAATCATAGAGCAGATAAAGAAACAGCTCAAGAAAAAAATGGCTAGTTAATAACAATATTCATGTGGTAAAACACACATGATCTCAGTCTTTCCATTTAAACTGTCGTTGGTGAGTAATATCTTTAAAAACAGCTTCCTCTAAGCATGCCACCTGACCTGATATGTCCTCTTCCTTTTCATGTGTTTATTACTATTTATTTCATATGTGAACATTGGGTTACCTTGGAAACTTTCAGAGTCTATGTAAATCCAGAAAATTTTAAGGCAATTTACCATGTCTGAACACTGTGGTAAAGACAGTGTTTCCAAAGTTTTTCCTCCCCAGAGTAAAGGGATAAATTATATTTTCTTGGCTCCTATAACATTATTCACTTATGTTAAAAAAAAAAAAAAAGGAGAGAGAGAGTTTGTGAAAAGTGGAAGCTAGTACCTTAAGTATTCACTAAAAATATATCATCTCATGCGGTCTCTGTAGTTTCTTCATTGTTGACAGACCAAATTCACGGGGTCTGCTGGCAACTTCCTTGTTAGTGAAACCACTCAGTGAGAGAAGCCAGAAATTCTGAGTGGCTATGTTGAACAACAGACTCCCAACATCTTCCCCGCTATCAAAAGCATTAGCCCAAACTCGACAATGAAATGATGAGAAATAATACTTTACTCCTGCAACCAATCGAGATTTGGGCTTTGGGCTCAGAAACATTGGAGAAAGGGTAAAACTTATGAGAGCCAGAGAACAGGGACTGTAATATGTTGTCCTATGGATGTGACACCAACCCTCGTGAATTCTCAGCGCCTGTGGTTACTGGTACAAGATCAAACTAGTCAGCATTCCAACACGGATGAGAGAGGGGCTCACGAGGCACCACCCATAGCTTTGGAGCTCCTGGCAGGTGATTGGTCCATAAGGAGGAAGAGGCATTTTTCTTTAGGCCTACAGTCTCTTGTCCATTTTCCAAGTTCCAAGAGGTGACCCATATCCATGTATTTATGAGGGCAACACCAGTTGTGATCGGTGGGTTGACATAAGTATCTTAAAGGACATGAGTTTGGAGAAGGGACATGTTGGCAAGGTCTGGGAGTAGCTGGAAGAAGGCAGCTATGATTGGGGACAGACCTGATTAAAATGCATCGCATACCATTTGGACAGCCTCAAGGAATCAATAAAATTGTACGTCTTTTAATAGTATGTCTTCCTGTTTACTTTTAAATAGTATGTCTTGACGTGGTTTTATCTCTCCCCATTTCAGGCTCCACTCTATTTTACTAGAGCAGATTCATTTCACTAGGAGTAAGGTAGGGAGTTCCCTATGACTCCCATTAGATCATTATCTACTTGAGAAATGAAAATCTATTTATTTTCTTAGGATCCTCTGGACCCTCAGGTAGAAACTTACTTAAAATTAGCAGGAAGATTTGTAACAGGTTAAGTACTTGTTTAAAAATATTTATAACATCTCATCTTAATTTTCTCCCTGTAGAGGTGGCATGACATTGTTTTGAATGACTAGCATGTATGATAGCTATGGGAAACAGGAGGACCATAAAACCAAGCTGGAGACCGCACGGACTGGTGTAGGGGAAGGAAGGAGGACAAGAAGATAACCCAGGAGATAAAGATGCTCAAAGCTCATCTGTGTATGAAAAGGGCATGATGACTCCTCTTCACACAACAAAGGCCAACAAGTATTTTCAGACTATATTAGAGACCTCAGGTACATAATTACCATACTAATTAATGGGTCTCCTTTTGCAGAAAGGTTTTAAAAAAAAAATCACACAAGCAAGGAACATTAATTTGAGGGATTAAGTAGCTATGGAAAACAGCAAACATTGATACATCTGCTCACTTGATGGAACTCCAATAAAATCAATTCTTACCTGTGAAACCACCTACTTAAAAAAGAAACACTTCAGGAAATTGTTATGAAAATAAGCCATAATCTATTTTTAAATCATTTTTCTTGTTTAGAAAGCATTTATAACAGAAAAAAGCAGACTAAATGCTAAAAACGAGTTGAGAATTTTCTCATGGAATTTAGAATAACAAATATAAGAGCACTTACTCCAAAGGGTTCCTTGTGGTTCTAGGAGCAGGTAGTCTGAACCTAACACACTAAACCAGCAAGTTATAACCAGAAGCACAGAAGCTTGTTCAACTAAACTACAAAGCTGTTACCAATTCCATTTCAATCCCTACAAAAGAATGAGTAGCTTTACATATTTGTTTGAGTAAACCAGACAATTGTCATATATGTTGACTGAGCATTTGAATGAATTTAATTGAATGAGCCCAGCTCTCATCTGTGAGTCACAGAACCCACTAGAATGCTTGCCACATATCAGGTAATATACTGTTCCCTTCCCACAATCTGGTGAACAGTCTTTTATAGGAAAATCCTGTCAGGGGCTTGCTTCACTGGATCTCTGCCTCTCCCGTCCTACTGGTCAATAAATGGAGAAAAAGGTTTTAAAAGAGTGGCTTGGGTTGTTTGGCAGTTCAGGTTACAAAGCTGTCACCAAATGAGAGCATTGAGTAACGTGTGAGCTCTACTTCATAGACAGTGGGTACTATAGATGATGATGAACCAAAAACTGCACATAACTTCATTAAGTTTCGAGTGAAAATGTCCTGCTTTAGGAAGGTGCTCTGCAGGCTACCAAAAGAGAAGTGTAAACACCAATCCAGCCACAAAACCTTTGACGTACAATCTGTCCTGCTTACAAAATATGGTAGGGCAATGGTTGCACAGAGCTTAACTAATGCCTGATTGGATTTAAGGCCCACACCATGAAATGTAACCTACTGACACTTCTTGGGTGACCAAAAACCAGAGACTAGTAGCCCAAGGACCTAGAGTAAAACAATATACTACTAGTCTTTAAAACAAAAACAAGTAAAAAATTATAGCTGTCTTTTACACATTGTGGGTCCTTTATTCCCATACTTTTTCTACCCTCTCAACCCCTATCACTAGATAGGAGAGGAAAAAAAGATAGAAAGGAAAGCGGCCGACATTATTGCTAGACTCCTGCTAATTAAAGACATCAGGTTCCTTAAGGCAGTTTTGGTCTCTGCCATCAGGATATCTAATCTCTTTTTGTTGTTTTTTAGTCTGTGCATGACTACTTAACACATGCCCAACAACAACCAACAACCCATCCCTTCTCTAGGGACACTAGCATTTATATACCTGTGTAAAGTCCCCAGAATTCCAAACATCACACAATCACAGAAGCTATCTGCAGCTGTCAAAATCACAGCAGAAGTTGGCGTAATCAGCCATCATTGGGAAGAGAGGCCCCTTGGTCTTGTAAACTTTTTATGACCCAGCACAGGGGAAGGCCAGGGCCAAGTAGTGGGAGTGGGTGGGTAGGGGAGCAGAGGCGGGCGGGGGGGGGTATAGGGAACTTTCGGGATAGCATTTGAAATGTAAATAAAGAAAATAATAATAAAATTTTTTTAAAAAATCACATCTTTCCTAGAGGATGAAGCAAATCATAGTCAGCTGCCATGCACAATCTGAAACAGTCCCATAGCCCACACCTGGGATTAGAACAACATATTCTTATAATATTTGTGTGCTTTTATTTCTTTTTTAAATTTTCATTGGTTATTTTATTTGTTTATATTTCAAATATTATCCCCTTCCCAATTCCCCTCTGCAAATCTCATCCCACACCCCCCTTCTCCTGCTTCTATGAGGGTGCTCCCCCACTCACCTGCCCACTCCCACCTCACTGCCCTAGCATTCCCCTATACTGTGGCATCAAACCTTCAGAGGACCTCTGCTGCTTATAAGACTGGAGTCATGGTTCCCTCTATGTGTATTCCTTGGGAGGTAGTTTAGTTCCTGGGAGCTCTGGGGGGTCTGGTTGTTTGATATTGTTGTTCTTCCTATGGGGTTGCAAACCCTTTGAACTCCTTCAGTCCTTCCCCTAACTCCTCCATTGGTGTCCCTGTGCTCAGTCCGATGGTTGGCTGCAAGGATCCACATCTGTATCATTAAGGCTCTGACAGAACCTCTCAGGAGACAGCTATATCAGGCTCCTGTCAGCAAGCACATCTTGGCATTAGCAATAGGGACTGGTTTTGGTATCTGCAGATGGGATGGATCCCAGGTGGAGCAGTCTCTGGATGGCTTTTCTTTCAGTCTCTGCTCCACTCTTCATTCCTGTATTTCCTTTAGACAGGAGCAATTCTGGGTTAAAATTTTTGAGAAGGGTGGGCTGCTCCATCCTGCAACAGGGGATCATGTCTAACCTCTCCATATGGTCTCTACAGGTTCTCTCTCCCCTTTGCTGGGTATTTCAGCCAATGTCATCTCCATTGGGTCCTGGGAACCTTTTGCTTTCTGGTGTCTGGGACTTTCTGCTGACTACCCTGTTCTCCATCCCTCATTGCTACACACCTCTGTTCAGTTTCCTGACCTTCTGTACACCTCCTCCATCTCCTCCATCTCCTCCCACACCTGATCCTGCCCTCCCTTTTTTCCTCTCCTCCTCCTCTCTTCTCCCCAAGTCCCTATTCACAGGCAAATGGATGGAACTAGAAAGTATCATCCTGAGTGTGGTAACCCAGTCACAAAAGAACACACATGGTACGTACTCACTGATAAGTGGATATTCAGGGAAAAAAGCTCGGAATACCTAAGATACAATTCACAGACCATATGAAGCTCAAGAAGAGGAAGAACAAAGTGTGGATGCTTCAATTCTTCTTAGAAGGGGAAACAAAATATTTGTGTTTTTTAAGGACACCAAAATTCCAAAATTGTCACTACAAATAATAAATGACTTCTAATGATATTCTGCTATACTCATAGATTAGTGCCTTATTGAGCCACCATCAGAGAAGCTGCCTCCGGCAGCAGATAGAAACAAATAGAGACCCACAGCTAGATAGATAGGCAGCTAGATAGGACTTGGAACATACAGCTCTTAATGAGACGCCTCTGTAAAATCTGTCCACCCAGAGCTCAGGGGACTCCACCAGAAGAGAAGGTGGAAAGACTGTAAGAGCCAGAGGGGAAGGAGGACACCAGAAGAACAGGCCCTCTAAATCAACTGAGTAAGGCTCATGTAAATTCACAGAGACTGAAGCAGCAAGCACAGGGCCAACTCCGATCTGCACCACATCCTCTGAGTATAGCTTTTCATTTGGAATCTTAATGGAACTCCTGAGAGTGTGAATAAGTCAATCTCTGACTCTTGTGCCTTCTCTTGGGCTCTTTTCTTCTGTTGGTTTGCCTTATCCAACTTTGATGTGATAGCTTTTTATTTTTATTATATTTCATTTTCTTATGTTTTGCTCTCATCTCTTAGAAGCCTGTAGTTTATTAATAAGAGACAGAAAAGGAGTGGATCCAGGAGGGAGGGGAGATAGGAAGGAACTGGGATTAGTAAAGGGAGGGGAAAGTGTAATCAATATAGATTGTATGAGAAAAAATCTATGATTTAATAAAAGGGAGAAAATAGAATAAAATCACGGTTAAAAAAAAAAAAAAGAAAGATACCTTCCTTTCACACTTCAATGTTCTAAAAGTACAAAACCATTAGAACAGAATCTATCTAGAAAACTCACACCAATGATTACTACCTGTTTGCTACTTCCTAAGTACTGGAACACAGAAAAATGTTAAATTTATTTCACCTCAGCAACTTTTGAATCCCATTTGTGATTAAAAAAATTAAAATCATCAACTAGTACATTTAATTAGTAAATGTGCACTGACTTTCTTAATCTACGATATTTTTAAATTTTAATTATTCCAGACACAACTTTATTAGCTAAGCTATACATAATACATTTTTATGTTTCTAAATAAATTAAACATTGTAAAGGCCTTAAAATAAGCATTGCATATAATTATCTGTTTTTTTCCAAGAAACTGAGAGGAAAAGCTATTCAAATATTCTCCTTCTGATTTCAAAATTTTCCAAAATTCAAATAATCCAAACTTTCTAAGCTTTTGCAGAAACAGTACTACAGGCTAGGCTACACTTACGGGAAAAGAATAGCAGGATGAGTTTGAAGCCTTTGTCAACTTTATAAAACCCTGAACATATTAATGATTCAGAAAGAGAAGGTCCTCCCAGCTGCAATTCCCATCCCTTACTGACATGTTCACACATCTTTATTTTTAAGTGGTACTGTGTATTGTATTGTGAGATTTTGAGGGGATGAAAATAAGGCAATATTTTGCGAAGATAAAGTTATGACTTACAAGAATTGACTACTCTTATGATCATGTGTTCTAGATGTAAAGGGGTAGGATTTCCTACTGCACTGAGAGAAGCCAAGCAGGAGCCAAGCAAGAGTACCACTCCCTGCCTTTTGCCCTCCACTGGAGGTCTCCGTAGCACCTCTTCTCTGTTTCCAATCCCCTGCTGTCTTCCTTACTGAGTTCCCACCCCACTCTGACTTCTCTTAGGAAAACTGAGAATTTTCTCATGCTTCATTCTAGCCCAGTTCTACCCACATCAACTCAGTGGCATTTCACTCTGATCTCTGGTCTCTCCTTCTTGGCTTTCTGAACTCTACAAACTCACGGTTTTCCTCCTAACTCAGTTTCTTCATTTCTGGAATCATCTATACCCTTTACCTTTGGAACAAGCTATGCCCATCTTCAGCTCTTACACTCCCCTAGCCTCTTCACCCTCAATCCCTTGGTGACCTCATCATTCTCAAGGCTAAGCACCGTGTGTTTACTTGAAACTCTTTCACAACTCTAGACAAATGTACCAAACTATCAGCTCAAAGTCTTCATTTGGATGAGTATACTTTTCAAACTCAACCTGCTCAAATATGTGTTCCTTATACTGTATTCTTCAAACATTTTCAGTTGAAGCTAATGTTATCCTTATGTCAGAATCATGGTACCATCCTTATTTTCTTTCATGTCTCCATAAATGTCAACCATCAGCAAATACAATTGTCTCCAACCACGCAATAGCTCCACACCCAGCTTCTTCAGAACAATTCTCCCACTGTGGCATTTTCCTAAGCCATATGTCTTCAAGCCCAGATTATACTGATACTCTGCTTGTCATCCCCTCTTTGCTAATTCTGACTTTTTCCAAATATGAACTAGTTGAGTGCTATGCAACAACCCACGTCCTCTCCTGTGTACCTCACAATGCCTAGCACACATTGATACCCACAGAGTAGGTGAGTGACTACCAGAGACTGTTGGACTGGATAGGGAGATGATCAATTACTCAACTAATATGGATCACCTTTGGAGGCCTTCAAACCTTGTGAAACCAGGTAGCAATGATGATTATAAAGCAATGAATGTCCACCAACCATACACTTGGAATTGGGTAGGTAATGAATTTTATGTTGTGATCATTTTACAAATTAAAACATGCCATAAGTATACCAACATGACTTTCATTGCTTGCTCTTCCCTGAGAGATTTTATTCCCCACGTACCCATTTGACCACTTCCTTCCTCCATGTTTTTGTTCAAGAAATTCTCACTACAAACACACACATTTCATGATATACTCATATGACCAAAGTATTCTCATCTTACTGTGTATCTCTTTTTTCCTACTCAATTCTTTTATTTTTTTCTAAACTACTTATTTTCCAATATTGATTAGCCTACTTATTCAATGGAGTTGACTATATCCTTTGCTAAACTGAAAGAAATCTCCATTAGGAGAAGGGCTTTAGTCACTGTGTTTAGCACTGTGTCCCAAATATCCAGCGAGGGGTGTCTACAGATACAGAGCTTTATATCAGCAGTTCTCAATCTGTCGGTTTCAACCACTTTGAGGACCACATATCAAATGTTCTGCATATCAGCTACTTACATTATGATTTACAACTAGCAAAATTTAGAGTTATGAGGCAGCAATAAAATAATTTTATGCTTGGGGGTCACCACAGCATTAGGAACTGTGTTAAAGGGTCACAGCATTAGGATGGGTAAGAATCCCTGTTGTATATCATGCTCAGAATGAATTTCCTTTAGGGTTCCCAGCTAAACATCAATGATGACTAATCTAGTCATTATTGTACTTACCATCTGGAAACTACTATCTTTATTCAGCCACAATTTATACATAGCATTGATATATCTGTATAATGATTAATGTATTAATAATGCCTGCATTGTATATTTAAGTCTACTATGAGCCAAGCAATTTATTACTTGTTAGATGCTGAAACAAACAAAGTAATATTCCATAATATTTCCTCTTTTTTACAAGCACAACAGGAACTTCATGGAGAATTCAGGGTGGCCAGATAAGTTGCATAGAATTGAAGACAGTCTTGTTTTCTCAAAATCATCCTGAATGAAGTGTGAAACAGGCTTTTTCATTCTCCCATTCCCCAAGAGCTAACCCTGAAGGAGGCCATGGTGTACTTAAATTTTGTGCTTTGGGATGAAAGAAAGCCCTTGCTGTGGGCTTCCTTCCAGAGAGACCTTAAAGGAAACCTTGGAAAGGCAATACCAATGAGGTGCTAGGCTTGAGCTTGGGCTTGACAAAGGAGGAGCCAAGGAGGTTTCCACTGAAAATTGACCCATGGAGTGAGGCCAAGGACATTCTAATGGTTTTCGGATACATCAAAAAGAGACTGTTTGCAACTACAGTGAGTAATATGCAAGAGGACACTGGCTAGTGCATACTCTTAAGAGACATTACCACAAAGGCTTGCCTCTTGGCAACCTTGAGAAAGAATTAGTGTTAAGCATTAAAGCTTTAGAAGATAAAGCAAAATGATCCCAGCTGCTTCAGAGTGGAGCCAGCTATCACAATCCAATTGGCCCCAGATGCCTAAAAGATTCAGTATGAGCTGTGAGAACATCCCTCCACCTTTGAGAACTGAGTAAGCTGTGTGTGTGTGTGTGTGTGTGTGTGTGTGTGTGTACATTTTATGTTTTGTACGTTCACATATATATTCAATACATATACGATGTGTGTCTATAAATATATACATATGTATATGTATATATTCAGCGTATGTGGTATGTATGTGTGTGTGTGTGTGTGTGTGTGTGTGTGTGTGTGTAGAAAGAAGGGATTCCCCCAAGACGGAGTTACTTTCAAGTCAATCCAGCCCAGAGAAGATATTTTAGCCCTTTTAACACGTTATTAAGTAAGCAATTCTGATCTGTCAGCTCACAGAAGTAAAAAACAGTATGTCAGCTGTCTGTAACTGCTGTTATAACTGATGGAGTCTTTTCCCCATAGCAACTTGTTAAAAAAAAAAATGGATTGATTTAAAATGAGATGAATGGAAATCTGTTTGCATTTTGCAGTAGTTTAATAGTTTTCTAGAAAAACACCACACATCATTTTAGCTGCCAATTTGCCTAGGAGTGGAGTTTTTGTTTTTGTTTTGGGTCCTCAAATTTTTTTGCTCCTACTATAAGAATCCCAATTTCTGTTGCACACAAAGAAGCCATCCCCCGGCACCGGCTCCTCGTCCTCCCGCACAGTTTGCTTTCTTTTACCCTTGCTCAGCTGTTTGCTTGCTCATATTCAGTAAGTTACTCATTTATTTTAAAAACTTACTTTTAATCTCTTGCCTCAAAAAAAGAAAATGTCTTTACTGTCGTGCTGGGCTATTCAGCAACGATCTATTTCCCTTCGCTGGATAAACGCAGTCTTCATCCCCTTAGCTCTGGAAGCTGGATTACTGCCTCATAAAACAGTACAGCAACACTATTATCACATAATCATTATCATTACCTCTCTCAGCCTCGCGGATCCTTCTAATCCTGAACATCTCGCCTCTCTAATCTTGCTATATCTATCCTCTCCTGCTGGGTAGCTGGTGTGCACCATTTTCACAGAAGCTTAATGTAATCACAAATAGAAAACATAAAAAATATGGTTTAACTAAGTTTCATCTTATTGATACCATTGTATTATATGGGAATTTTAAATAGCTCCATATCCTTTCCAACAACAACAGAACATATGTGTGACAATGGGGAGGCATCTTGGCCTAGATCCATGTATCCTTCTTCAGTCTCACCTTCCTTCTATTTACTGTATTACATACAGGAGATTTGCTTTTATATTTCTGACTTGAGACTGCTCTGTGAGGCACAGAAGTGTAACGGATCTGCATGGGTTTTCGGCAACAGCATTGCCACACTCTTAAGACTTGCCCTAATATCAGAACCATTGCTGTCTTATTGGATCTGCTCCATGGCCACATAAAGTTGTAGATGGGGTGGTAAGCAAAGTAGGGGACTTTCTTCATTCCTTTGAAAAGTATCCACCATTATTGGGAACATCCAACCCCTTGTTCCAAAGCTGAAAAGATAAGGCATTAGAACACATCCATAGAGTGAGAGGGGAATTTCAGAAGACTTCCATGAACAATCGGTGAATTCAAATCCTATAACAGCTCATCCCATATAACTGCATCCCATATAACTGCACCCAGCTTTCTCTACTTCATCTGTTAAACAATTCAGCAAGTCTATGAATAGACATGGTGCAAATAAAAATATTTTTCAAATGAGTTTCTTCCATTCCAAAGGAATATACTAAAATCAAGAAGTTGATAGCGAGAGAATTATAGTGGCCAAGGGAAAAAAACGTAAGGTAAAGTCACAGGAACATCTAAATGGTGCTAATCAGGAAAAGCAAAGATGGGAAGGAAAATCAAAATGCCACATATGGCACGAGCATACTTTTATTGTGCTGTCACTATTAAGCTCAGATTGAAGAAAGAAAGGAAACAACACCCTTCACAATAGTCACAAATGATATAAAATACCTTGGTGTGACTCTAACCAAGTAAGTGAAAGATCTGTATGACAAAAACTTCAAGTCTCTGAAGAAAGAAATCAAAGAAAACCGCAAAAAATGGAAAGATCTCTCATGCTCATGAATTGACAGGATTTAATATAGTAAAATTAATTCTAGCCCTCAGATTTAAGAATAAAAAATAATATAAGTGTATGTTAAAATTCACTGTAATGGAAATGAAAAATGGACTGAGGTAATATCCCAGATGTACAAATATACATCATCAGATTAGATCATCGCAAGAGACGCGACTCAATTTTCCATCTTTCACTTTTAAATCTAATCTCTTTGTTTAGAACAAATGATTGGCCTCTTGCTTCTTCCAGTAACCTTGAGCTTGGAATGTCTCATAAAGTTCTGCAAAACAGAATAAGGGTTACTGATAGAAACATGCTGCCTGTGAGTCACCACACAACTTCAACTCCTCATCTACTGTCTCAATCAGAAGCGGGGCTGTGTGCTCAGTGATGGAGAGAATCAGATAACAAAATTGCAAGTCAGAAAACTGGCAGAATACTGTGCTCTGAAGAATGGCCACTGGACACCTCCGACTTGCTTTAGACTAAGGAAATAAAATAAAATCTCCAAGGACATGATACCATGGTTCACCCTAGACACTGGCAGCCACCGGTTCAAACCTCATAGCCAAAAAAAAAAAAAAAAAAAAAAAAAAAAAAAAAAAAAAACCCTCATTCCATTCCATTCCCTGCCATTTCTCAAGATCTCTCAAGGTTACAGTAGATCTTCAACAGAAGCAGTCCAAATTCCAGTTAGGCCAATGCTGTTCCATGACCCCTTCCCACCATAGCATAGACTACAACAGCCATTCAGAATGTTAGCTCAAGAACCATGTCTTGTAAGCAGAGCATGTTGATGAGTGCACTGCTTTGGGGCTGTCAGTCATGGCAGTGATTCAACATAAAGAAATACTGAAATTCGACATGAAGTAATGGTTTAGACAGTTGTCGAGAAAGTGTGTAGACAAAGTATACCAGGTTATTGCTAACATGGGCTTTTAACTGATGATGACATTAGTGCCTTTAGTCATTGATAAGATAGAAAGCCCAAACTAAATGGAGAGAAACTTGAAGCAGTCCCACTAAAATCAGGGACTAGACAAGGCTGCCCACTCTTTCCCTACCTATTCAATATAGTACTTGAAGTCCTAGCCAGAGCAATTAGATAACAAAAGAAGACCAGAGGGATACAAATTGGAAAAGAAGAAGTCAAAATATCACTATCAGTAGATGATATGATAGTATACATAAGTGACCACAAAAATTGCACCGGAGAACTCCTAAACCTGATAAACAACTTCAGTAAAGTAGCGGGATATAAAACTAACTGACACAAATCAGTGGCCTTTCTCTACATAAAGGATAAACAGGCTAAGAAAGAAATTAGGGAAACAATGCCCTTCACAATAGTCACAAATGATATAAAATACTTTGGTGTAACTCTAACCAAGTAAGTGAAAGATCTGTATGACAAAAACTTCAAGTCTCT
Organism: Mus pahari; assembly: GCF_900095145.1. NCBI lineage: Eukaryota > Metazoa > Chordata > Mammalia > Rodentia > Muridae > Mus > Mus pahari. The sequence continues at coordinate 33,156,428 of NC_034596.1, forward strand.
GAAGAAAGAAATCAAAGAAGACCTCAAAAGATGGAAAGATCTCCCATGCTCATGAATTGGCAGGATTAATATAGTAAAATTGGCTATCTTGCCAAAAGCAATCTACAGATTCAATGCAGTCCCCATCAAAATTCCAACTCAATTCTTCACAGAGTTAGAAAGGGCAATTTGCAAATTCATCTGGACTAACTAAAAATCTAGGATAGCAAAAACTATTCTTAACAATAAAAGATCCTCTGGGGGCACACCTTTACTCCCAGCACTTGGGAGGCAGGGGCAGGTGAATTTCTAAGTTCAAGGCCAGCCTGGTCTCCAGAGTGATTTCCAGTACAGCCAGGACTACACAGAGAAACCCTGTCTTGAAAAAAAAAAGAAAAGAAAAGAAAAGAANCTCTGGGGGAATCACCATGCTTGACCTCAAGCTGTACTACAGAGCAATTGTGATAAAAACTGCATGGTACTGGTACAGTGAAAGACAGGTAGATCAATGGAATAGAATTGAAGACCCAGAAATGAACCCATACACCTACAATCACTTGATCTTGACAAAAGAGCTAAAACAATCCAGTGGGGAAAAGACAGTATTTTGAACAAATGGTGCTGGCTCAACTGGAATATTGGCCCAGAAGCTCAGAATAGCCAAGATATAATTTGCAAAACACATGAAACTCAAGAAGAAGGAAAACCAAAGTGTGAATACTTCACTCCTTCTTAGAATGGGGAACAAAATACCTATGGAAGGAGTTACAGAGATAAAGTGTGAAGCAGAGACTGAAGAAATGACCATCCAGAGACTGCCCCACCTGGGGATCCATCCCATAAACAACCACTAAAATCAGACACTACTGTGGATGCCAACAAAAGCTTGCTGACAGGAGCCTGATACAGCTGTCTCCTGAGAGGCTATGCCAGTGCCTGTCAAATACAGTAGTGGACGCTCACAGCCATCCATTGGACTGAGCACAGGGTCCCTAATGAAGGAGCTATAGAATGTACCCAAGGAGCTGAAGGGGTTTGCAGTGCCAAGGAGGAACAACAATATGCACTAACCAGTACCCCCAGAGCTCCCTAGGACTAAACCATCAACCAAAAGAAACACATGCTGGGACTCATGGTTCTACCTACATATGTAACAGAGGATGTTTTAGTTGGTCTTCAATGGGAGGAGAGGCCCTTGGTTCTGTGAAGATTCTATGCCCCGGTGTGGGAGAGTGTCAGGGCCAGGAAGTTACCACTTCCTGGTTGGTGGGGGGGGGGGGGANAGGGAGGCTGGGAGGGAGGAGGTTTTGGAGGGGAAACTAGGAAAGGGGATAACATTTGAAATGTAAATAAAGAAAATATCTAATTTAAAAAAAATAAGAAACAAAAAAGAAAACCCCTGTTTCTTTAGTTTCTTGTCTCATTGTGACATCACCATATTCTTCTGCATCCAGGTAAGCAGATAAAACTAGAGCAAAGGGCAAGTAAGCAGATGCAGAGGTTCTAGTTGACCTCACAGACACAACTGGAAACAAACATGAAGAACAAGAGACAAGGAAGAACAAGAGACAATGGACACAGAAAGAGGAACCACAACAGTGGAAGGAGAGACCCCCCTCTATATGTTTAACCACAGTAGGGCTAAAAAAAGCCAAGCCAAGGCAATAATGGGGCACCTGGGATCTGCTAGCTTGAATATGGTCCAAATAATCCAGAAAACCATGCACCACATCGCATAGGAAAGGCAGGCTGTATGTTCTAAGATTGCTTCCACAGAGCATGTGACTCTCTGCACTGTTCCTTTCCGTGTGGTGTGTCTTTATTTACCTTGGAACTCTTACCCAGTGTTATGACAACATGATGCTGACATTCCAGGAACCATTAAGCATTCCCAAAAGGCATTTCCACTCTCCAGTGGCAGCTTAATATCTTTGAAACTGAGCCCATTTTTTTATTCAACTATAGGAAGCCTCTTCCAGGACTTTGCTGAAATGTATCCCTGTATTTCTCTCCTATCATCTGAAATGTTTTTTGGAAGAAAAAAAAAAAATCAAAGGTACATCTAAAATAGAAGTCTATTTTTAACTTCCTTTTTACCACTTGAAAGGAACAGGCTCCTCAATGATCTATGGGTGAAGGGAAGAAACTAAGGTGGTGAGAAAAGCAGTCCAGTGTTTTCACTGAGTCCTCAGCCAGCTTTTAGATACATCACAAGAAAACCTATGGCCCTTGCAGACTAAGCCTCCCTGCTCTGAGCCTCGGCCCAACCTCCCCTGGGAGCCTCATGTTTGCTTGGAACTTTCCTTTCAAGCGGGGACGTCAGGTAAGAAGAGGCTTCATGTTCAGTTCATCCCTTTGAGAGAATCCAGGTGTGCTCAATGCAAACCAGAAAAATAAAAGAAATGGGCCTCCTCTCGGTCTAAGGTAGCTTACTTAACAATATCAGAAGAATGTGCCCTTCTGTGTGCACACACCCTCCTCCTTCTCTAGCATGTCACAGATATCCTCCTGCCTCTGTATTTGCAGCAGTATCTTTCAGAGAAAGCCAAATTGTCACGTCCAATACTTGGACACTTTGTTGTCTTCTAGATGATTTCCAACTGTAAGTGGGAAGCCAATAAGAAATCTTTCAAATACACTTAAAATGCCCATTAGCAAAAGAGTGATTGTGCTTAGGGTTCCAAACTGACGGGGAAAACAACTTGCAAGCATTGTCAATTTGGGCTGAGTACCTGAGGCAATGTTCCGCAGAAGCCAGGGACTTGCCTCTGGAGTCCGTTCCCCACCTCGCTAATAGGCCTGGAAGCTACAGACAATTAATTATTAGATTATGTAACTCCCACTGCTAAAAGTTAGCAGAACATTCTACAGTTTTACTTCAAGTGTGATGCTTTTCAGCTAGGGGTGCAATTTCATCGGCTCACTCATCTGAATCTTTGTGCCACTTAAGCCTGGCTTCCTGGGGGTTTTCTTTAATTGGCTCAGCCTTCTTCTGCCCTCAATCAGCCTGGCTTCATCCTGGGTTCTCAGCTAAAATGTCTCTGAAAACTGTGCTACCAAACTTTCACTGTAGTGCCAGGGATCTTTATCTAGTTAAAAAAAAAAATCTCCATACAGAAAGGTCTGTCTTTCTGATTAATGAAGCAGGCCATATGCTTTGGAAATCATCTCTACTAGAACCCTGAAGCAGACACATGCTATACTCCCTTTAAGATATGGAGGCTTGAGAGGAGGTTATCATGAAATGGAACCAACAGACCAGATTTTATTACCATTTATTTTTTACCATAATATCTTTGCAAACATGCAAACACTCAGTTTACTAATAATTGCTACTAAGCCATCTACCCCCAAAGGATTTTGTTCAGAGATAAATGAATTAGTAGATGATACACTGCTCTGGAAATAAATGTATAGGAACTAAACTATTATTGGTAGCCTCAAATCCTATCATTGTCTTTATGGTTTCCATATGGCGAGTCCTTACTGAAGGTGTAGTCTCTAGAATGGTAATGTGTAGGCAAAACAAACCTGAAGGGCTTGGGACTACAGCAAGGTAAGTGGTTCATCGAAGCATTGCCTTGGAAGACGTTAATGCAGGTAACTTTGGGTGGGTTAGGTCTTTTCAGGAGTTACTATGAAGAGCAGACAACACATATAATTGGCCCCTTCCACACATCACTAGCTACTTTCTGCTTCTCCATGTTGCTACAACCAGGCTAGATCCCTGTCTTAATTTCCTTTCTCTGGCTCTAACAAAATATTCTGGGGAAAAAAAAAAGAAGGGTAATTTAAGAGGGAAAAGATTTATTTTTCGCTTATGGTTGAAGATACAGTCCACATTCAAGAAAAGAACACATGTATAGCAGTTAAGTCCCCTTTCTCTATTTACACATCCTAGAATCCCACTCAGGGAATATTTCTCTGAGGTCTTTGGACCGCACAGCTAATGTAATCAAGTTCTCATATACTCATGCCCAGAACCTCATCTTTCTGGTGAGTCTAGATTTTATCAATTTGATTAACAGACCCTTTACCAGAGACAGACGATATAGCAACACAAACTTGATTTTTACAGACACAAAATTGGAGCTAAACCATATTTTAAACAAGAATCTGCCCCAGGCGTTTTGTTGCATAAATCTAAAATAGACGGACACAATTGTAGACATAAACATTAAAGAAAATAGATTAAAATATTAGCATATATAATCAAGTGTATTGTTCTTAATTGTCTGAAATGTCACTGCTACAGCAGTACAAAAGGAATCACAGAAATTCCAGAGGACTTTCAAGGAATGGAGAGATGGCTCAGCAGTTAAGAGCACTGTTTTCTCTTCCAGACAACCTGGGTTCAGTTTCCAGCACCCACATGAAACTTACAACTGTCTGTAACTCCAGTTCCAAGGGTCCCAATGCCCTCTTCTGGCCCGTAAAGGTACTATGAATTCATGCGGTACAGACATAAACAAAACACCCATACACATAAAATAAATCCAAACAATAAAAAATAAAAATAAATATTAATCACATAACCTGAAAGGTTTTGAGGGAAAAAAAATCAAAGGTTATCTGTCCAATGACATTACTCAACTCAGCCACCTGCTGTTAACAATGATTTGCCATAGAATGCAAGGAGACAATGTCACCTCCAAGGTTTCAAGTGCCATCTCTAGGGAAAAAAAATATGAGTGGACATTTATATGCAACCACAGTGGCTCTTGGACTTTAACCCAGTTATCAAGCTCTTGACCCACCTGAGCTCCTCCGACCAGTTCTAGAGTTCAGTTCGTTTCAATTGTCAAAATTGAGACTTGTCTATTCGTCATCAGTAACATAATCTTAATTGCCCAAATTGGTGATTTATTTTCCGTTTCTTCAAGATTTCTTAAAATAATTATTTTTTTTTCTTTTTACTCTAATCAATTTTGTCTTTGTGTCCCTTTATTACCTCAGTACTAGATTAGCCAGTGTTTCTAACAGGAACCTCCTCACCTTACAGAGTCTCTATTCAGTTCTACATGTGGCAACATTAATTTTCTTATGGTATCACTCAATTACTCCAAATAATCAATACCTGGGGACCATGCCAAGCTTTTAGATTCTCCACTAAGTGGTTTTTTGTAATTTAAGTCAATGCAAAGCAAGATGTTTCCAAGCATTAATAAATTGAACTTGGTAATCTGGCAGTGACAGGAATATGTAACTGATATTTTTAAATCAATAAGCGATCCTTTAAAAAGCCAAAGATAATTTTTAATCATGCTTCCTACAAATACTACTTATTTGTACATGAGGCAAAGGAGACTGGTTCCAAACAACTCTGTGCTTTCCCAGTGCAGGCTGGGACTGACAGCTGCAGAGAGTGAGGGTCCAGCCTGAAGCTTGCCCAAGAAGCACAGATGATGGCCAGTAGGTGTCATCACTTAGGTAAATTAAGAATAGAGTGACTAAGCTTGTGGGACGTGAGCTTTTTAATGTAAAGAAGAGAACAGTCTTATGCAAGCTAGGATGAATTGGTCACATTAGCTAAAACCTTATGATGCACTATGGCAAGATGAAGAAGCACAATCAAGGCAAGGAAGTAACACCCACGGGGCAGGGAACGATTGTGCCAAACACAAAGGAAATCTACATGGAATGTACTATGTCCCAGTCTGCTGTCCCAATGGCTTTGCCTCCCTGCCTTGAAAGATGCACAAGGTAAGGCTTAATTCAGTCACGTGTTCCAATTGACACCATAGTACATGAGATGTCAAGGCCTTTTGTCCATCTATTTGGTACATTCCAGAACAAAATTTCAAGAGCATTCGATATCTAAATAGAACCTTCTGCTTCAGAGCCAGAGCTGTCACTCTGTTGTAGAGTGCTTTCCTGGCGAGCATAAAGTCCTGGGGTGGGTGCCCATCCCCACATAAACTGGGCATTGCAATGTGATTCACATCTATCATCCCAACAAGGAGACAAGGAAAGAGAATTAGGAGTTCAAGGTCAGCATCAGCTATGTAGTGAGGTTGTGGGCAGACTGGGCCTATCAAGAAGAAGGAGGAGGAGGAGGAGGAGGAGGAGGAGGATTAAGGAAGAGCAAAGGGGGAATTACAAGACGAAAAGAAGAAAATTCTTTGTTAAATTCTGTTTTAGAGGCCACAAAGCCAGGTGTGTATAGAATGTAACTATCTTAATTTCCTTTAACTGAGCTTAATTTCTACCATAAACCCCCAATTAATAGCAGACAACCTAATTGGGCCTCTTCAAATAAGTGCAATCAAATTAGTGACTACTCAGTTATTTCTTATTTAAAATATATCACCTTGGAAGGAGACAGGCGAGTCTTCTGAAGATCCCATAATCTTATGGTTTGTAGGTGGGAGAGACACTTTGGGCCTCAGATTGACCTGGAACATTTGTTGGTAAAAGACTACTCACCACATCCCACAGGTTCTGCTATGTCAAGTGTGGGAATGCCCACAAATTTGCATTTCTAACATCGTCTCAGGACATGATGATGCTGCCAGTCTCCGAGAGCCGCCTGTCCCCATGCTAGACTCTTTCTTCTAGTTGCTTTCAAACCTTGTTAGCTTTCTTCCAGTCTCTGAATCATCTCTCTAGAGCTGTCATTTCTCCATCCGGCAAGAAAAGGGTTCCTAAGAAAAGTGTAATGAAGGTCTAGCTGTTTCAACTCAGGGTCATGCACTATATAGCACAAGGATATGGGACGTTGTCGAAGTGCCTCAACTAATAAATCAGCATTCTCACCCCTGGCACACTAGCTCAGCACTGCACACGCAGCTTTTACTGATTGCAAATCGTAGTGGGTTAAACAGCAATGATCAAGGGTAGACTGAGAAAAGAAAACTACTTGAACACACATTAAAAAGAAAAAAGTAAGGGATTTTTTTGGGGAGGCGGGGGGCTCTTAAAATCCACATGACCTTAGAGAAGGCCTTTGAATGTATCAGATCTTGGCCTTCTTACCTATGGAAGGAGGTTGATATTATCTTCCCTGGTCTAGAAACTTACAGATTATCCAAAGGACTCAAATGCCATGCAATGTTGAACCTTTAAGCAAAAGACTTGATATGCCATGTATCTTCCATTTGCCTACGTAGCTGGAAGCTCACAGGGTCTAGGTACATGTATTGTTTTTTATTTTTTTATTTTTTATTTTTAGAATGAACACTGAGCCTGTCGCTGCTTGCAGCCACTCGCTATAAAAACTCATATATACACACAGGACGACTGGTATGACTGAGTGCATCCCTTGCAAACCACGTGCTCAGGGGCCTTAAGTCATCTGAACAAGGGGAAGGTAGAAAAACTCACACAACATTTGTTCATTGTTCAGAGAACAAGTTGTTCAAACAGGAGTGATCACACTATTGCTGACAAAACAAACTGGGTCTAGAGTCAATAACTGACAGCATAATTAAAAAATAGTTCCTTCTTTCCATTTACACCACGCAGAAATCTTACTAAACAACATACTTCCAAAAAACATTTGAAATGATATTTACCCCGCATTACCCCTTTTCCTGTGTTAGTGAATCTCCATCTAAAATGGAGCCATAGCCTTTTGAGCATACTCTCTTCCCTCAGCTCTCTGTCTCCCAATCTTAATACAGTTTCAGACATTTTTTTTTTCTCCCACCATTTTTCTGAACAGGAAAAAAAAATCAAAGATACTTGTAGAAAATGTAAATTCCAGGATTCTGCTCTGAAGACCGAACAAATCTCCTTGACAAAATAGGAAGAAGGTGTTGTTTTGTGTTGTTTTGTTTTTAATTTCCAATCCCTGGAGGGAGCTCAGATAGGGTGTACCAAGGTCACGTGAGTAGCTAATGATTAAATATAAACTCTATATCATACTATTGCAAAGCAGGGACTCCATGTTACAATTTCCACACCCAGAACCTCTATCAGAACCGACCACTCGATAAGCAATCAAGTATTAATCCACAGAAAGGAGACGAGGCTGTCTTAGAACTATCTTTTGGAGTTTTTCTCACAGGACAGTTTTCTATGTTAGTCTTAGCCAAATTCTGTGGCTCACTTTTCTAATCTGTTAAACAACAACATACTTAAAAAAAAATTAACTAGACACAGGGGGCTGGTGAGACGGCTTAATGGTTAAGAGCATGTACCACTCTTGCAGAGGGTTAGAGATTCATTTCCAGCACCCATGCCAGATGTTCACAAAAGCCTGTAATTTCAGCTCCACGGTATCTGATGATCTCTTTGGCCTCCATGGACATTTGCATACAATGTGGACATACCCACACATAAGACACATATATGTACAAATAATTAAAATTAACATGAGAAGCATTGGATATAATGCTAAGTGCCTAAGCAGTCACCTATTGGCTGGGTTTTATTAATGAAGTTCCTAAGCCATGAGTGGATAAAGTAATGAGTGAAGAAGACTTTTAGGTATCTGTGGTGGTTTAATTGAAAAAATGTTTCCCACGGGCTCCAGTATTTAAATATGTGGTCCCTAATTAGCAGTACTTTGGGGAAGGGCTGGAATTTGGGGGAATTTGACCTTGTGAAGTACATATGTCACTGGGGACAGACTTTGAGAGCTCAAACCTTCACCCCACTTGCAGTTTTCTCTCTCTGCCTTGTATTTGTGTTTAGAGATGTGTGTGGCTTCATGCTCTTGACATTTGTTGCTACAATTTCTCTTCTGGAACCATAAGACAAACACTCGGTCCTATAAGTGGCCTTGGTTATGGTGTTTTCTTCACATCAACAGAAACATAAAATAATATCTTCTTTGGCCCTACTGCCCCTCCACAGGCTTAGCTAGGCATATTCTACAATGCCTGAACATTGCCTCATTGACATAACAGGTGTTTGAAAGGGACCAAGATCTTGCTTTTTATTTATTTTTATTTTTTTAACAACAGTAAAATTCTGACACTGATCACCTAGCTAGAAAGGCTGGAGAGCCAGTAAAGATGAAGGCATATAAATTATAAAAGGAATCCATATGCATTAATGTCAATGTTTGGGATATAGATCTATGAATGAAATTGAGGTCAATCATTATATGAGATGAAAACCAGTTTTGTACATTTTTTAGGGGTTTTCTTTTTAGCACAACCTGAGAGTTTTTCAATATAGACATTGAGTAGAGAAAATATATTTTACACATAACTTTTTACATGAGCAAACTTAGTAATTATCTAAAGGGCACATTCTAGTCATGACTCAGGACAAGTATTCAATGAAATCTGGCAAAACATGGTAAGGAACAGGACTCTGACAGGACAGGCGGCAATCTGTGGTGATGAATTCTCCCACAGGCCATGAAATGATGTTGAGCATTTTGCTCAATTTTATTGTAGTCAGAAAAGTCCTTCTGCATAAAAATAACTTGTTTTATAAATTAGCTGTCAGGTCCTTGAAGAAGCCAACCATGAACAATTTGTTGTTGGTTATATTTCCATTATTGTCACAATTTTAATCCATACTTTAGTGATTAATGGCTTTCTAAGAAAACTTGTTTGAAGGATAAAGAATGAAATCCGTTAAACGAAATCCGACCTGACAAGACTCATTTCTCTTGGGGTCTCGTCTGTACAGAGATTCCTGTGGCATAATTAATGGTCCAAGAGATGAAACAGGACTCCTATTCTGTCATGTCTCTTCTATTTAAGTCTTCAAAAATGAAAAATAATGAGAAAAGGTGTAAAGCAAATTGCTCGATATGCCAAAGAGCAGAATAATCCCATTAAAATAATTAGAAGTTCATTTCAAATTATGAAATACCGTTGTCTCCTTAGAGGGAAAGCTCAATCTGGCTGATCCTTTGGTGTCTGTGGGCCCCATTTATGGCACAACCATTAGACATGTTTGAAAGCACGTGCTTTCTGAATACCCTTAAAAAGCCTCCTCTTAGAATAAAAGTTTCTAGAAAATCAAGCTTTCAAAATTTAAACTTCTAATATGGCTTATTCCTTTACTTTAGCTCATATGTATCTAAAAAATGAGTTTAGAATACATGACTATTATGATAAATATGCTTTGGGGAGTTATGTTTGCAGGTATAGGGGACAGAAGAGGTTTTTATTTATATATTTTTTGTAAGCATTAGATTTCTCACTATGTAAAAATAAGAATAATAATGCAAACAGTAGCTAAACTTGGGTCTGTGGCCAACTGAGTCAATGACATATGTCATTTCTACAAAAAAGGTATTTTGCTAACAACAGGAGGAAGAGAGATACGAGGATTAATTAGAATCCACACCTCTGGGGACTTCACAGTCTATTGGGGAATAAAAGCATGAATAGAAAGACCTGGGATAAGGAGAAAGTTTGAATTGCTCAAGCAAACACTAGGGAGGAAATCATTAGCTCCAACCAGGATACATCTAGCTCCACCAAGGTCACAGTAAGAAGTCTAGGATTGTAAGATGTGGAAGCTTGGGGTCGCGGTTAAAAATTCTTTCTTGGGGAGGGGTAGTAACTGGAGTAACAAGAAGAGAAACAAACTGTGGAGAGGGGCTTCGTTATCCCAGCTTCTAACTCTATTGGAGCTCTGAGAGTTTGGGGATTTGAATGACCCAGCTATACAGCTGCCCGTAAACACTCAGCACATGCTAGATGAAAGAAAACCACGCCAACGAGGACAGACGCTGAAGTGCGAGATTCTACCTAGGAAATTACAAGTGACTTAAACATGGAAGCGAACACTAAGCCTCATCTCGTATTTGCTCGGATGTCACATCCAATAATCCCGATCAACATACAGCAGGGATCACATCGCCTTGAGTGCCAATGACTTCGCCTCCAGCGCCAATCACTCATTTCACTTTCGGGGCCTATCAATCACCTCACCTTCGGTGGAAATGCACTGCTTTTTTGTTTTGCATCTACAGAAATCTTACCCATGTCTCAAGAATATGTCTCTTTATATGTTCATGTACGATATCCTATGATTCTATCAACTTTTATCAATGGGCCATCACATTTTTTATTCAAGACAATATGTTACACTAAGATGAACTAGCACTCCGGGGGATATATACAAATAGAAGTTGGATTAGCAAATCCCCAGTAAGAGAGATAGCTTGTCAGTGCTAAAGTGTTTAAAACATCAATGTATGTTTCCTCCCCCATACACATCTCTTGAGCCCTGTCCCTTAACTCTCATACAGGAGGCTCTGAGTACGCATCCTCCCAGGAATAGGGCTGGTCTTACTCTGCCATTTCATTCACCGTTTACTCCTACTTTGTATTTGTGAGCTCTACAAACGAAAACATTTTTATTCCTAATTACAAAAGGCAGTTTTTCACCTTAAAGAGCTTCTAAATGCCTTTGCAGTCTACCAAGCCTTTGTTTCTATCTGGATTTTAGCTGGTTATAAACACTAGCTTAAACGTGACCAGAAACCGGGGGTTAGAGGTACTCAGTTGCCTTTCATCTATCACCCAGTGAACATAGAGTGGATAATCCTGCACAAAGAACCACGCCTGACTGGCTTTAAGAAAAAAAAAAAAATCCAATTTGTGTCTCTGAGATGACTTGGGCAGGGAGGCACAAAGCACGATCCCCATCAAGCAGACTGACTCCTCATTCTCCTGGGATGCTAGAAACTTCAGGGAATGCAGGAGCAGATGTTGCATCTTCTAAGAACTGCGTCACCCAGCAAAGGGCTGTCTGCCAGCAGGTTCCCTCTCTCTGAGCTTGTTCCCAGTGGAGTCTCCTTTCCTAAGTATCAGCTAAACTCCAAGCGTCATCCACTTTAACCTTAATTGTGTCAGATTTTTCTGAGGGTTGAGATACTTGTTGCTTGAGAGCTGTGTTATATGTTGCTGTTTGCCTGAGATCTTTCCTTATGCTTCCTACATGGTTTCTTCCTGGAGCTCTAAAAGTCTCCAGCAAATAATTGCGTCGCTAGAAGGCTTCAACTACACTAGTAGCTCTATTGCTGCACCCAGTAAATAAAGCTGATGAGGACAGACTTTAAAAAAAAAAAATCAATGTTTTAGAGTATTATGTATGCATTTTTGCTTCCGAAATAAGATTTAAGATGGCTTAAAACGCAAAAGAAGAACATCCATTAACTTAGCACAGAAAAATCCAAGTCAAACAAGAACAAAGAAGAAACCACCAGAAAACACAAACTTAGGAAAAATTATTTCATTTGAGGACAAGGCTTAACTGACGGATCTTGCTTCTTAATCAGAGGAGTGCAGTGGAGCATTTAAGACAAGTTCATTTTTTAAGCTGAGATCAAAGGATTTATCAGGAGTCTTTACTTACCATTCCAGAAGTAAAAAAGTCACCAAGATTCTCCAACAACAGGTTGCGTGGAACTCAAAGGTATCTTTGAGGGCATGTGGCTGGATGCACACTCTGTGCAGGACACCACACCCAAGCTCTAAATGACCCACACTTGTTTAAATGATGCAGCAGCTACCTTAGTTTGAAGTAATTAATAGTTCCCTTTCTCATCACCAACAAAGTTAATACAGACTATGGTATATTTGCTTTCAAACTTTACAAATTCAGTGGGAGTAGAGTAGTAGCTGAGAGTCAAGTGGGGAAAAAAAGATTCCCCTCCCCATACATGCTATCAAGAACATATTTAAACATGTTTTTAAACTAGTTTAATAATCTTAACACTATTCATGCCCTGGGATTGGTAGGGCTTTCCAAACGTTCACATTAGTAGGCATCAGACACAGAAGAGGTTATTTTGCCTTCCCTGTGTCTTAGATTCTTGCTTGTAAAATTCTAAGATAGCAGGTTTTGCTGCTGCTGCTTCTGTTGCTGTTGCTCGGTTTGGATTTTTTGTTTTGTTTTAATTTCAGTTTTCTTAATGAAACAAGTAAATTACAACATAAAAAAAAGAAAAAGCTCAGGCTAATACACAGCACATCTGAACACTTTGTAAAAACGTTGTTGGCAGCATTCATCAAAACCTTTACTGTAAAAATATGTCCTGAGGGGACTAACTACGTCTCCCGTGTCTGCCATCTAATCAACTCAGTAATAGGCATAGGAAGGATATTTCCTAATCAAATGTGTTGTTAAAACACTTATGGTGAGCATCCTCTGATTCTTTTTAAACAAGTTCCCATGTTTAATTGATCACTGACACCAATAATTTCACAGTTGGTCTTGACCTTGTGTATGCTGCTAGTTCTTCGATCAGCCCCTCATTCCTTGTTTAGGGTATTTCTTCTTTGACAATTTAATATTTACCAATTTCCCCCAATGTTGGCCTGAACAGATAGTCCACCACCATTATGCAGACTATGAACTCAGCACCACTCGCATCCTCCCAAACTTGTATGAACACCAAACTTAAGTAACAACAGATTGTTTTGAGAGGAGAGAAAGCATCATTGTTTTACTCTGTTTATCATGGCACCCTTCTCAGGAGAAACATATTTAATTTGATGGCTTGGAGAGAGGTAGATCTCTTATCTTTGACATCTTTTGAACATATTTCTGGTTTCAGTCAGTGACTCGGTTGTATGGGTCTGACTTTTATATTAAGCAGCCCTTTTGAAGAATGCCTTTTTTGTCATTTTTTTTCCACCTGAATTGTATTAGCTTTAAGAAACAATCATCAGAAGTATTCACAAACAAGCAAAATATTCTCAGGTGGAACACGATGCAAATTTTACCTTAGAGCTATTATAACTACTTCATCCTCATTTCCTTCCAAGGTGGACACCTAGCATATTTTGTTTTGTTTTATTTTCAAGTTTCGGACATAGCTTGGAGATATTTCCCCCGTACTCACTCAAAAAAAAAAAAAAAAAATAGAGCTGGCATGTGTTAGTCACCTGATTGATGAATCCTCCGTGCTCCTGAGGACACAAGGAACTTCTATATCAGGGCAGCCCAAACAGCACTGAGGCTGCACAAGGGGCTTGCTTGAAGGTAGTAAGTCCCAAACACCCCTGTTCTATCTTAGCTGGCTATCTCAGCTTCTCTTCAGCCTCAGTGAAGTGGGCAGCTGGGTGAGGTGATGGATCATTACTTGTTACATTACCTGTAATAAGCACTGGAATTCCAAGCAAAGATAAGGCTTTTTTTCTAAAATTTAAAGCCATTTTAATGTAACTAGACTCATGGGTGGGAGGTATAGGTTAGCGGTTCTCATGCCATGCCAATGTGAGAACCTGAGTTTACATCCCTAGGAACCATGCAAAAGTTGAATGCAGTAACATCTGTTTGCAATCCCAGTGCCTCCTTGGAGGAAGTGGGCAGAAGAGACAGAAGGCTGGAAGTGGGTGGGCCAGCGGCAGAAAAACAACGAAGAGACTATTCTCAGACAAGGCCAAAGGTGAGAGACACTACCTGCACAGATCTGTATATGCACGCACACACACACACACACACACACACTTACACAGTATGTGTGCACATATCTACAAACACACATGCACTGTATGAGAATACACACACAGTAAATACACTTAGATGCATCAGTTCAGACTTAAATTACGCAAGTTTACATGTGAAGCAAGAGACAGTTTACCTACAAGTCCAGGAAAGTTAAGTTCAGAGCTCTGCACCTTCCCTGGCTCCTTCTGAGACCTTTCCATGTGTTATTTGCTCCCTTGTCTAAACGACCCCCTCATAGTGTCAAACCCACAGTCTGGAAACTTGGATCCTGTGCAGGTGAGGATCCAAGTTTCCTGAGCTGAGTACTTTGGACTTCACACAGACTCCCATTAAGAATGACCGGGCGGTGTGGCTGTCTGCTGTTAAAAATGTCGGTTCCTCTTTCGACCTCACAGATTTACAAAGATTACTGGACTGGATCAGAAGGCAGAAGGCTTACCTTGTTCTGACAAATTTTCTCACACCGAACTCCCCCTAGGCTCCCAGGCATATTTCTAATTCTAACCAGTTTTAGGAAGACGAATTTCTATCCCAAAGGCAGGAACATATGAAGCATCACCTTAGAAGGGTCGGAGAAAGGTATGTGCTCAGAAGGCACTTGCTGAAGTGCCGTTCAATGAGAAATAGAACTTTGATGCATAGCCTATCTCACAGGAACTTTCTAGACAATCTGCCTTGAAGGAAGCAAACATAATTTGCCTAACTTTCTCTACAAGGACTACCTTATAATATCACAGATTTCCTACATAACAATGGCAGGAAACTAAGGCTTGCCTTATAGGAACAAGGTTCAGGGGTATGGTGTCAAAGACAATTCCTGTCACAGAAATCCTACCCCCCCCCAAATCAAAACTTTAGCTTCATCTTTATAAGTTTATTTGCTTTTCATGGCAATGAAGTTATATACCTCTGAGATAATTTTCATTTTGAAAATATCCCATGGCAACAATAAAATTAACAAAACCAGAAGAGAGCTAATAGCTTCCTGGAGTTTGTTGGGAAATCACTTCTCTCTGTTAAAGTACCTGTGACTTCAAGTGTGTTAATCAGTGTTTGTCTTACTTTTGCCACTAAATATTAACATTTCCAACAGAGAAAGCACAATGATTATGAATTTCAAACTAAAGAAACTAAATCCCTCTGATAGAATTTCCAGAAATGTGCTTTTTTATATTTCTTCTGAATAGAAGTGAAAAATAAATCTATTGCACACAGATAGACTGTCACTGGGTTCCAACTTAACTATTTTAGCCCAGGGGGAAATGAAGAATTAGAATAGTGGCTAGTAAGAGGAGATGTCCAGTGCATATAATTCATCTGGTAAGCATTGACAGGTTACCCCTCCAATTCAAGAACACAGGTAGAAGTTCTCAAAATATTAGAAGAGATTCTTTAAACGTTATAACATTACACTATGGCATAATATAGCATGATAATATTTCTAATAAAAGAAAAACATAAGCAGGCAGCAAGCTACACTGCAAGCTGAATTTTAGGAACTTCAGTTCAACAGCAAGAGATTATTTTTTACATAAAGTTTTCTCATCTCAGTTAGGAAGGGTTTTGTGAGGTATGGTCACAAGTTCCTTATTTGCGCCTTGGAATGTTGTTTTTAACTAATTATCTGAGGTAGTGCAACCTTTAGATGGCTGTGCATAGCAGCAGCTGGGAAGGTTGGCTAGAACGTGTCTTCCAATGTGATGACCCTGCAGTAACCAGTTTATCTTCAATGGGAAAACATCATCCAAAAAATGAACCTGAACTTCCTACTGTTCCTGTTCTTGTTCGAGTCTAGAATAATCCCTGAAGGCTGTGTATGGAAGGCTTGATACACAGCTGACAGACCTTCCATAGATGACTGGATATCGAGGGCTCCAACCTCAGTATATCATGGCATTATTGGGAGGTAGGGTCTAGCTGAAGGATTACTGGGCCATGCCTGACAAAAATCTACCGTGTCTTCCTCAGCACACCCACTCTGTCTCCCTGGTGCCTCCTCTCTCAGCCACCATACATGTAACCTCTGCTCCACTGTTCCTCTCCTGGTAGTACCAGCCTCATTGTGTCTGAAAAACTTTGGAGCCAATCAAGCATGAGTTGAGACCTGGGAAATCATGGAGAACATTCATCCTCCTTTGAATTTGTTCCTCTAAGATACTTGTTACAGCAATACAAAGTCTAACATTTTCCCATACATCAGAGCACGTGTGCGGTATAAACAGCATCGCCTAGTAAACAGAAGCAGTAAACATTCTATGTTCTTTAAAAACCCTGTGGGCACATTTATTAAATAACTGCATTTATCAGAGTGCACAGATGCACACACACATACACACACACCCACACACACACACACACACATACACACACACTAAAGTACTTAGAGCTTGTATCAGAAGATAAGAAATCTAATTAAACTTACAGGTATCCTGGCTTCATACAAATGCACTCAGAAATATTTCAAGTAAATGAACATCCTCCAGTCTATTTCCCCTTCAAGGCAAAATGTACAGAATTGCTCAGGTGCTCTGCACTGCCCTTCCCATCAACCTGGTCCTTGCACACCATGGACAGGTCTTTGTCTCTGGAGCCTAGCTTTCCCTCCTGCTACAGATGGAATGATCCTTGAAGCCCTTTGAGTCTTCCTAACCAAAGGCATTCACAACCTGACAGTGACTCAGAGCCCACTCTGAACTAGCCACTGCTCATGTTGCTGTGCCTCTCCAATCTGTCTCACAGTGTAGACTGTAACCAGCTATACAAAATTGCTAAGAGTTCCACACATGGCAGGTGTGCAAGAGGTCTTTCTTCTTACTATAGCTCCCTTCCTGGCGACTTCAGCTTCAGGAACACTTCCACTGAATACTGAGGTCAAGCTAAGTTCCACAGTACTCCATACTCCCTTTCTCCTAAAACCCAGATTGGACACACAAGGGTTGTCAGGTGTTGGAAACTGGGAGATAGTTCTACCCACTCTGGGATTAAGTATAGTCATTCTTGGCTATATGGGGATATTATAAATTGTTCTCAGATACCAACGTCTACACATAAAATGATACCCTGTATATAACTTTAAGCATCCTTCCTTACCCTTTAGCTCACTAGGCATCATGGGTAATATAGTGCTACACTGCCACTCTGCACCACTGTATGAGATTGGACACAGCTATGAGATGGAGTCTACAGACACCTGCACAGTTGCAATCATCATAGTCCTACTTTTGATCCTGTGTTGGTTGAATCTGCTGATATGGGACCCATAGATATGAAAGGTCAGTATGTTAAAAGGGCCACTTGCTACCTGACTCAGATACCAGGAGAACCATCCGCAGGCCCTGCTTTGCTTAGTTAGCTCATCCACCATTCATTCTCTTCTCACTGATTCGTAGTTTATTCAGACATCAGATAAGACCATGAAGTAACTTTTACTAGGCGTTCTCTCAAAATTATCAACGTATAGCTATATACTACTGCCTTTGATGGTAACTTTTAATCTCTAGAAGTCAGAAATACATATGTTAGTCTGGTTGTCTAATATAGCCTGCTAATACTCAGTTTTTTATAATTAAGTATATTGAGTAATATACAAAGAGCAGGTATATAATTAGAACCTAGACCTTCATTAGATCCAGTATTTTTCATTACTGCCACGAATTACGTTGTAGTTACTTGAAATAACCCACACATCATTACTTTAGTAAATTTTAAACTCTTGATATCATTGAGACATACCTTGGACATGCACAAGACAATGTAAGGTATCTAAATACATTCGAAATCGGACACAAAAGATCTAGCACATTAATAGTTCACAAATTTGCAAATCTTTCACATCCATTAGTTCAGTAAAAATATTACATATTTAGAGAGTAGTCCAAAGAAAAATTATTTTAAACATAACATATCCAGTTCATATAATAAAGTCCAGTGTGCTATGGGAAGAACAGTTCAGCATACCTGGATGGAGGTAAGCTAGCATCTTAGAAAATGGAATATTTGGTTAACAAATCGCTACACATGGGGAGTTTCCAGTATTCTCCTCTTTGATTTAAAATTCTTAATGAGCATAGAAGAGCACATGTGAATATTCTACATGTTGTGAGGAAATTTTATGGAATTTCTATCTTCTGTTTAAGCATACCATTTTAGAAGGATGAATTCATCCTCTTAAATGACTTTGTATTTCATATCAAGCAACAAGTTCACTGTTTCATAATATGAATATAACTGAAATCCTAAGAGAAAAATATAAATCCTCTGTTGGAAAAATCTGCTAGGGTATTCCTTGTCTCTTGTATCTAAGTGAGGCCTGTCCACAACCTATTTTTGGGTGGGCTCAATTGTATTTAAGAATGCATGTATATTTGTGAAGCACAGCTAACCTCATTTAGAGGATTTGTCTCTAGACTGAACGGAGGAACAGTCTATGACAATAATTCTATCATGTCAAGCATGTTGAAGGATGATGGATCAAATGTGTTCCTTTATATTTTTGACATAAAGAAAAATACTGCATAGATTATTATAAATGGGGACCTGAGTTTCACAGGATAGAAACAAAATGAACAGTAAGCGGGAGACTTTGGGGAGATATTTTTAAACAGGAGGTTTTGCAAGCTCCAAATTTAGCTTCAGAAAAAGGGGTAGTGCAAGTGTGAAGCCTGCGGTCACTTTGGAGGTCAGGGTGCGACTTCTCTCTGCACCTTTATAAGGACAAACGAAAGCATCAGAAATGCACAAAGCAGAAACCCTCAGTTCTGTTATTCACTTTCAGTCAGATCGTGAAGGAGCCCACTGCTCTGTGAGGAAACCTTCCAAACACACAACTAACATGGCCTGCTGAAGGCAAGTCAACAACTTTACATAGACACAGAGTGATTTAAAAAGGGTCAGGGGGTTTGGATTTGCTTTGTTAGCCAAGGAAGAACTTTTGTATCAGTGATTTTTACCACCTTTCAATTTCCTAGGCAGTTTGGTGTGTGTGTGTGTGTGTGTGTGTGTGTGTGTGTGTGTGTGTGTGTGTTTTAATCCAATGTCCTTTGTGTTGACCTATTAATCTAACCTTCATCATTCCTTCCGGCTTCCACTGGCTGGCTTCCATGACTGTAATTATGATCTAGTCTCGCACGTCCTTAGAAATTCAATTTCTAATAAACTCTCCACTCACTTCTAATTCTACAGATCTTGATCACATTTTGCACAGAAAGCCCTCCCTTCCCTTGGTGGCCTGTGACAGAGCAGTGATGAGGGGAGCACTAGGAAGGAGCCTCGCATGTGCACCTCAGCTCCACTGACCCCAGGAAATGCCAGGCTTTCCCACAAGCCCCACAAGGCTAAAACCGGAGGGAAACCAAGCTCATGATACAAGTCAGTCTACGATAACAGTTTAAAGGTTGCCTTCTGTCTATTTCTGGAGTACTTTGTGACTGCAGGCTTGCTTTTGGAGAAGTGTGGTCCCTGAACAACCATTGTTGTTCTAGATGTAATTTGAGATGGATGTACAGAAAGCAATCTGCCAATAAGCATGAACCATGTGTAAAGGAAACTAGACATTCAGATACTAACAAGTCATTCATTGTTGTCTTTGGCCATCAAGGCACACATAACAGTCTTTGCTTTATGATACTGAGAGCACAAAAAGAGATTATGAATGAGAAAAACATTTATATGGAAGTTTCCTTCTTAAATATTATTGACAACCTGCTATTAAGATAACATACATTTCAATATATTGGGACAATTAATATGTAACACAAGAATATACTTAGAATAAAATGTTCAAAATCTACAAGTCAACTCTACAATTTATTTAAAGTGTGAATAAAGAGGCATATAGCATTATATGCAGAGAAATGTCAATAGAACAGGACTACTAACTGTACTATTACTAATAGTATAATTATAAAATATTTTGAAGGGAAAATTTTTACCCTGAAGTTAAAATATTGATTCTGGAAGGAAACACTTTGAATAACAGTCATTAGAAATTTTTAAAAGAAAAATAATGAGGAAAATTTCCCTTCAAAAGCATAAAAAAAGTATTCTAAAAACCAGTGAAACTTAATTCATGCTGTTGTGGATCAGTGTAACTTAAGCACTATAATACCAGACAAGCATAAGCCAAGCACTGTATTAAAAAGAGGCCCTTGCAAGATAAATTAATGTATTACAAGATGATAATAGGCAAGTAAACTTCCTGTCAATTAACGACTGAGATTTTTTAAACAAAAAAAAAGTGGAAATATTAAAGGAGATTTTGTTGCTTGGATTAATAATCTTAAAGTTTTGGTGATTCTAAACTCTTTATTCTGCAAATGAATGTGGAAGCTATAAGCAAAAAGAACAGCATGTGAATATCAACCATTGGGTATTTGTACAATAAAAAATCACAACATAGGTAAGACATTAAGTTTGTAAATATTTACAGCAAATGGTTTGAATTATATACTTAATGATGTTGAAATAGGGAAGCAAATAATAAAAATCTGGCAACTGACATGAAAAATTACAAACACGGGTTATTTTTCAAGAGTTAATGCCAGTTTTGTAGGTGTGTGTGTATCTGTGTGTATGTGTGTCTGTGTGTGATGTTGGTCTGAGAGTGGGATCATGCTTGTTTGGGTAAGTAGGTATGCATGTCTCTGTGTGTGTGATGTTTCTATAAGGATGGAAGCATGTTTATTTGAGTGAGTAGAGCCGTGTGTGTGTGTGTGTGTGTGTGTGTGTGTGTGTGTATGTGTGTGTTTGTGTGTGTGTATGCAAATTCACCAGCTCTATTTTCTTATCTATGAAAAAAACTTTCTTTTTTAAAAGATTTATTAATGTATGTGAGTACACACTGTAGCTGTGTAGATAGTTGTGAGCCTTCATGGGGTTGTTGGGAATAAAATTTGAGGACCTCTGCTTGCTCCGGTCAGCCCTGTTCGATCAGTCCCTGATTGCTCCAGCCCAAAGATTTTATTTATTATTATACATAAGTACACTGTAGCTGTCTTCAGACAGACCAGAAGAGGGCATCAGATCTCATTACAGATGTTTGCGAGCCACCATGTGGTGGCTGGGATTTGAACTCAGGACCTTCAGGAAGAGCAGTCAGTGTTCTTACCTGCTGAGCCATCTTGCCAGCCCACTTTCTAATGTAATACTGATAGGTAAATAAATTTCAAGATTATAAAATCTTCTAAAGAATAATTTATACTTAAGGCATATGGAAATGTAAAATAAGTACTGCCTTAACAACTCTATTTGTATAAATAATTCTTTGTATAAATATACATATTTACATATGTTTAATAAACATGTATAATGTATAATACACAGCTTTATTTGTATTAATCCAATATAGAGGAGAGATTCATGCAGCACATACAAAAGAGGTATTTTATTGAAATAGCAAAACAAATCAACAACCTCAGAGGCCAATCTGTGACTGCTCAGCAGTTCCCCTGGGAAAACACCCCTAAAAGCCTGTCAGTAGTCCACATAGTAAAATGAACCACACTTACATGGTATTTTATATTAAAAAGGGGCATATTTCCAAAGTAAAAGTTTTAGAAGAATATATATGTGGGAAGGTGTATATTTACTATATGTATATATCCATAATACTAGGTCATGTGGTTGAGTGGATTTTGGGAAATTTATACTTTTTCATACACACTTTTCATCATTGTCTAAGCACATTTAAATAAAAAAATAAAGATTTTCATTTAAAAAAGATAAAGAAACTTATAATAATGACTTTTCTAGCTTCCAATGATCACATAATGCTAACAGTTATCTGCCTTCTCAAAAACACTTTGCTTGGTTTTAAATAAGGTTCTTGTCAAGAATTAATAGATACTTAAGTGTTAACTTCCTTTTTGCAAAGAACTACAATTAAAAGAGCCATTTACAAAGGAATTTACGAGCATGTTTCTCAATTCAGAGTTTAACATGCAGGTAACATCTCCATTTGTACTCGAAACCAAGAATTATAAACCATATCAGGAAATGCATTTATTGAAATCTTAATAATGGGACTGGGGCCATTTTAATTCAACTATCAAACAGATTTTCTTTCTTTCCTTCCTTTAACTATAGAAACTATGAATCTCCTGTATCCTGTAACTCTGCACCTTTCTTCATCAGTTTTTAAAAGAGGAAAAGTCACCTCTTATCTTAGAGATGGCATACTAATTTATTTCTATCAGAACCTATAATTATATGAAATATTAATGATCATTGTAATGGAAACAAAATAAGACACTCTCATCAATGAAGAATAATACAATGCTCTTGGAATTAAGGCTTTTGCATTTGGAGTGACTTTTAACAGTTTAACTAAAGGGAGCTCTATGAGAGGTGAAAGGTCACCACCCAGCATAGCAAAAAGTCCCACTTCCTCTGGAAGGAGGAACAGCTCCATGCAAGACTCTGGGTCTCTCACACAGGATCACTGGGGTCCTCCAAGGTAGGCTCACTTCCCTATCTGCAAAGAGTAGCGAGCTTCATGGACTCCTGTGTCTCCCTGCCAAAACTTGCATGCCCTTCAGCTTTGCTTAAGGAGCATCTGAATAAATCATTTAAAAATTCAATTTTACAGTAAGAAAATGGATGGAAAAGCCAAGGCTTAAGGGAGAGGGAGGGAGGGAGGGAGGGAGGGAGGAGAGAGGAAGAGGGAGAGGGGAGAGGAGGGAGAGTAGGGAGGGGAGAGGGGAGGGAGATTGAGACGGAGAAAGGCAGAGAGAGAGAGAGAGAGAGAGAGAGAGAGAGAGAGAGAGAGAGAGAGAGAGAGAGAGAGAGAGAGAGAGAGAGAGAGAGATGCTTGAACTGACTGTCAAATAAAAGCCTTGAGATACCTAGGTCAATGGACAGTGTGGTTGGCTCTCAAGTTCCACTGAAATTCAAGGGCAAAGTTTCTTAATAAGAGTGATTATCTGAGTTGGTTAGCATGGAAATATTGTCCTGGAACAAGAACAAAAACGGTGCTCTGAGGGTACGTGCCACCGCAGTGGCAGGTAAACAAGCATAGGTCATGCTATCACATGGGAACACTGGGGGTTCATGTCTCTTATTTTCTTCATAAACACATCTCCCAATTATGCATTTGGCCTTGACAAATGTTTTTCAGAACTCACCAAATATTGGCAGATGGCTGGCAACAGGAGATTTTTTTTTTAAAAAGAATCTTCTCACTTTTAACCTATTATTCTTGCAAATGTCCAATCAGTAAATATAAGTAATGGAAATTCAGTTTAGTAATCATCTCAGTAATTTGCCTGGTGTTTTGAAAGTATTTAAGTTTTTAAAAAAAATTTTTTACTACAAAACACTCCTATTGTATAGAAGATTCTAGTAAGAGATGTTCTCAATGTGAACAATATAATTCTTTAAAGAGAACTGAATCTACCTATAAAAAGTAATTAGGCCTTTAAAAAAGGCCATTAAAATTATTAAAATTAAAATTATTAAACTATTAAACTATTAAAATTATTCATTTTAGTAAACCTCAATCAGATGCTATATTTTCTGAAATGATATTTAAAAACCTATACACACCTAGTATTGGTCAGTATATGTGAAGTACAGCACTGTCTTGTCAGGCCAATGAAGTGTATAAATTTGCCATAGCCTTGTGGGAAATGTTTTGGCAGTGTATGCATAAAGCCTTAAAATGTTTATATACCTTGACCCAATAGCAATTCTAGGAATTTATTTTAGGTAAACCTTACAAGTACTAAAAAATTTATGGGGAAAGGACTATATTCCACAATTTATAATAGTCAAGTACTTGAAACAATTTAATTATAAAACAACATTAATAGATTGGCACAATAAATTGCCATGCCCACACACTGCATACCAGGAAAACATAGAAAAGCCTTGTGTTTTAGAACACTGCTTTATGGCATGGAAAGTATTTAGGAGCCGCTGTTATGAAAGTGGGGACAGGGCAAGCAAGAGCCATTGCATGTGGGCCTTTCCCATTCTTCTGCTGGTTTTCCAAATAGCCAGCAATCTTCAATCTCTGATACTCAGGCCTCTGTGCTATCATTTCCAGAGGGGCAGAGCACCAGGGACAAGCTGTCACTCCTGAGGGCTGCTCTTACAGGACACTGCGACTTCTGCCCCCCCCCCCTCTTAGATTACTCACTCTGAAAGAAGGAAGCAGGGAAGGCCTGGTGGGACAAAGAACTGAGGCCTTGGCCTATGGCCAGTAAGGAACTGGGGCCCCCACCCAGCAACCAAGCCAATATGTCAAGTCTATACATGGTACACGAGCCCCACTTAACCCCTCATGGGTAGCCTCAGTCTTGCTGCATACACAGATGCTATAAAACAATGGTGGTGGATGTTTATAACTGACAAAAATCACTTGCCCTATGCCAGTGAGCCCAAGGGAACATAAAGAGACGTTTTCAGCACAATACCCATCTCCTCTTCAAAAGGTCAAAGCCAGAAAGTTTCCCAAGGGATCAAAAAAATAAAAAATAAAAAGGTGTTCCTTAGTCTACTACATTTTCCAAGCAATTCACTGACTTCCAAAACCTACATTGTTCTGGGACCACACCTTGAAATCACATAGGAACAGTGCCTAACTTGTTTCACGCCTAGAGTTCTATGAGGATAAAGACATAGTCACCTGCTAGATGCCCAACACTTAGCTACCCTCTGATTAAAGGAAACTAATGATAAAGCACTAAACCTTCATAAAGTGGCAAGGAACACTGTTTCTCCATGAGCAAAAGCAGACAAAGGTGCCACAGATCGTTCTTCACGTATCATTTTCTCCCTGAATGCAGAAGCTTAGCCATTGGTAGAAAATCGTGTGTGTGCGTGTGCGTGTGCATGTGCGTGTGCGTGTGCGTGTGCGTGTGCGTGTGTGTGTGTGTGTGTGTGTGTGTGTGTGTGTGAGAGAGACAGAGACAGAAACAAATAGTGAGATTATATAAGCCTTTTTGGCTTAATCTCATATAAATCTCCCTACATTAAAAAAGAAAGACTAAGGCTCTGAAGCATCTATACTTTAGCTCATCTCATATTAAGACTTACTTTTCTTTCTTTTTTTTTTTTTTTTTGGTTTTTCGAGACAGGGTTTCTCTGTATAGCTCTGGCTGTCCTGGAACTCACTTGGTAGACTAGGTTGGCCTCGAACTCAGAAATCCGCCTGCCTCTGCCTCCCGAGTGCTGGGATTAAAGGCCTGCGCCACCAGGCCCGGCTAAGTAATTTTATTGAATTGTTTATAAGCTGAGATCTTTTAGTCTGCAAAACAATGTCGTTCTTCAGTCAGCCAATCAGAACCTTACAGAGTAAATAAAGGGCGGGGAGATACTCACTCATCTTTGATAGGACAGTGTTTGATTTCCACCACTAAGACTTACTTTTCAATTGTCCAAAACAGGTATAAGATTTCATATTCAAATTTTCAAATCTATATTTAAATGTCGGCAGTTTTTGAATTACTAAAAGCA
The DNA here is from genome assembly GCF_900095145.1 of Mus pahari. Classification (NCBI taxonomy): domain Eukaryota; kingdom Metazoa; phylum Chordata; class Mammalia; order Rodentia; family Muridae; genus Mus; species Mus pahari. Next base: position 33,182,234 of record NC_034596.1, read on the forward strand.
CGTCTAAACTATTGTTTAAATATTGTACAGCAGAGCAGGGCAAAGTAAAGTAATCCGCATACTAGAGAATATGTTGTATTTTCAGTTCTTTTAATTTTAAAAGAAACCAATAATATCAATAATTTGTTAATAGATTAAGCCCATTTCTAAACTATAATGTGTGAATCTAAACTTTTCAGTCTTTCAGAAATAACATTCTATAATTGCATATAAAAATAATATCAATACTCTTCCCAAAGAATGAATAATAGTAAAATCTCTTCCAGAACCAACCAGTTTGCTTTGAGTAGACAGTATCATGAAATACCCTTCACTTGGAGAATCTGCTTGACTTCCTTCTTCCTGTGACACATGAGCAAGCGTGACTAGCCACCTTATTAGTGAATTCCCTTATTAGTATTGTAAAAATCTAGGGTCATCACACAAGTGCATACCAGTTTCTCCAAGTACTGCCCATCTCTTTGATTCTTGATTTCATATTGGAATGCATACACACACAAAAATGACAAGTACCTTTCTAACAAGACTTACTGTCAAAGTACATCAGTTCCAACATGCTTAAGGAATTTGGGTGAGAGACATCCAGACCCTTTCATGGATCAACCTGAGCTCAAAATAAATTCTAAGAAGTCACACCATAAACTCATCGAAGCACGTGAGGTTGGACAGAGCCACATATTTGCCTCTGAAAACACAGTTCTGCTTCAGGCAGATGCCAATGGTTATAGCTGCAAAACCTGAGGCATCATGAGTTAGGCAGTCTGTTAATACAACAGTGGCTTCAACTCTGGCTGACTCTTCCTGTATGATGTTGAATAATTATCATGCAAAGCTAAGTCCTCATCTGTAAAACAGGATAAAAATATCTACCTTATAATGCTGGTATTCTATTGTAGGTCTCGTGGAATACTGAATAAAGTGATTTTCACAGTTCCAGGCTCTATGGAAATAGTAAATAAGTCCATGGCTATTAATACAGTGGTGTTTAGGTTCTAACATCACTAACTGTATAGATGAAATGCCCTTTCATCTGGGCAAGGAAAACAACTGCTGGGCGCTTGCTAAACTTACCATGCTGGAAGCCTTGCAATTACAGAGAAATTATGACACAAGAGATCCTTCAGAGGTACTCAGCAATCTGTTACACACTGCCTGGTACATGTCCCAGGAAATAAACTGCACAGTCCCCTTCAGTGCTTGCATTAGGAGACTGGGGCTTAAATGCTTTCTTAAGAAGTGGTGTTACCGTGAAAAGGAAAGACCTGCTGCTTTCAGAGCTCTTAAAAGGAGGCTATGTTTGAGTTGAAGTCTTCTGGTGTGAAGAGCAGCAACGTTTTAGCTGTACTGTTTTATCGAAACAGAGTGAGAGCGGCATGAAATTAAAATTCAGCCAGCCAGTGTTTGTTTGCAGCCCTCAGGCATAGAGAGTCAGCCATTGTTGCAGCACGGCTACCTGTGACTAGTCATAAGGATGACAGTCGTAGATGTAAACCCCAGGAGTACCACATCAATACTGGACCATGGATAATCAATGATCTAAAAGCATTCTCATTATTTATAGTAACCATCTGTACAGAAAAACATGATGAACCAAACAAAGTAAAGCAAACATAATCCTAAACATGGAAATCCTAGAGCATCCTGTGTAAACTAGGTTTTCAGGAGCAAACGGCAGGCGCTGGGCAGGGATATGCTCCTGCCTTACTTCAGTGCCAATTTTAAAACCTGGTCACCAGTACACAGTGACTTTTGAATAGTGCTTCAGCCTGTGTTCAGATACCTCTGAACCTGGAAAAGCATTTTTTTTTGTATTACTCTGCAGGGAAATAATAGCAAAATAAATTAACATTTTACTGGGTTTTTAATTGGAAGTGGCTGTTCTCAACAATATGTTTATCAAACAGTGTGACTGGCAAAATGTATTACTGTAGCTGTAGTTATCCAAATTACATGCTGTCTAAAGCAAAAAGGGCAAAAGCCATCTGGCTCATATAACTTGCATTTTCTAGACAGCCTGCAGCTGCTTCTGATTAAGCCACATCGCAGAACTCCGGGGCTCTATTTTTAGCCACCGAAGCATATTTTTAGGACTCACACATCCAAGGCATGGGGCATTTACATTAATAAATGAAAACCACCTTCGGTTAGGAAGCCGTTCATATGACACTTTGCTCTGCTCTACATCAGCACAGAAAGGATTCCAATTGAACACGGCATTTTGAAAACCTAGTTTTTAAACCATGTGTTTCCTTTGCAGTTTTCACAATTCTCCGGGAAGGACACAGAAAATATGCATCCTCTCTGCATTATTAATCAAGAAAATGTCTTACAAGAAAAGATATAACAAGAAACTACTTCCCCACACTAGAAGGCAAGCACGGTTGCCCCTCGTTTTACAGATGCTTGTTGTAAACCACTGCATAGCATTACAGGATCAGGCCCCTGTTTCTGTCTACAGAAACTAAGCTGCTAACACCAAAGACAAGAAAAAAATAAAATTTAAAATTTTATTTTATTGAAAAACTATAATAACAATCTATTAGGGGGTATCATAAATTTTGATTAAGTAAACATATTAAAATACTCTAGAAGTGAGCAATATTCACAGAGAAGATAGATAACAAATTTTTTCTTCTAATTTTAAGTCTTTATCATGGTATTATTTATCAGCACCTGATTGAAATATTGACCCTCAGATTGGATGAAAAACAACATTTGGATGACACAAGAAAGGATGCTGAAACTGAAAATACCACAAAGACATGCCCACAATATCTATTATAGGCCTTCTGTCTAAAGAAATACAGCAATGGGCTGGAGGGATGGCTCAGTGGTTAAGAGCACTGGCTGCTCTTTCAGAGGTCCTGAGTTCAATTCCCAGCAACCACATGGTAGCTCACAACCATCTGTTATGAAATCCGATGCCCTCTTCTGGTGTGTCTGAAGACAGCTACAGTGTACTTGTCACATATATAAAGTAAATAAAATCGTTTTAAAAAAAAAAAAAGAAAGAAAGAAATAGAGCAATGACCCACTAAGCTCAAGGCACAACATTGGTCCCTTTGCCCAAGAGAATCAGCACACTTCTTTCTCCCTGCTCACACCACAGTGGCCCTCTGTCCCTCAGGCTCCCAATCCTTGTTCTTTATGAGCTAAATGCTCACTCGCTCAGAAGGCAGTTTCCACTCTTGCCCCCATTATACACTTCTCCAATGTTGTGTATTTTCCATATTAGAAATAGTCGCCAGGTAGGCCTGTGCTTCATATTGATATCTCGATGTAATGGAATTTGAAAATTATGTGCATAAGTACTCTTTTCTTAAAGAGGTATTTACCTTATGTGTGTAAGTATTTTGCCTGAATGCATGTATATATTCCATGTGCATTCCTTATACCTATAGAGGCCAAAAGATGCACTGGATTTTTTTATAACCAGACTCACAGGTGGTTATACCAACATGTGGTGCTGGGAACCCAATGAGAGTCCTCAGTAATAGGAGCAGGTCATCTTAACACTCAATCATCCTCTTATCCCCTAATGCTATTGCTTTAAAAATCATCTGCATCTATGTAGCTCTGCTATCATCTCAGTCATTCTGGAAGTCAGTTCTCACTTGCATATTTTTATATAGCTTGCCTTGCACATGAGAATGACGTCACTCTGAGAAGCAGACCTAGAACACTCAGAACATTCCGTTCTCTTCAGGTTAAGGCCTCTACCATTCTCAGCATGAGCTAAGTAGACACCAGTGAGTGAATGCCAAAAATGGACCACATCAAACAGTAGCCATAGAATACTATGAGCATTTAAGTAGGGGAGAATGATGCTACTGAGTGATCATTGTTTACATATAAGATCAAAAGCTGGGCAGTGATGGCACAGGCAGATTTCTGAGTTCAAGGCCAGCCTGGTCTACAGAGTGAGTTCCAGGACAGCCAGGGCTACACAGAGAAACCCCGTCTTGAAAAAAAAAAAAAAAATTCAGATGGCTGCAGATATCCTTGAAGTTGGACCTTCCTCATTGCTCTGCTTCTAACAAACATCAGAGAGAGCTAATCTTCTAACAATCCAAACAATCCATATATATATATATATATATATATATATATATATATATGTGCTAGGTTTTAAGAAAAATGAAAATATAGGTCATTATTTAATGCCAACCCTAAAAATTAACTATGAGCTTATAATAACTCTTGAATCATATTTGATTTACAATCAAGGTCAAAAAAATATTCTTCAAGTTCCCATAGTCTGATAAAAAAAAGATGGGTTATCTTGTTTCTTCCTACAGATAGAAAGACAAGGAGGCCCCCACAACAGGGGCTCCAGGGAGAGGCTTCAAAACGGATGAACTGTTGCTGTGCACACATGTGCTGATGATGGACTTCCAAGTCATTAAACCCAGGCTGACATTTTTTCTTCTTCCTTATTAGGCATCTCCCTTCCTCCGTTTTAATAATATGCTTTCAAGTTTCTAGGGGGCTTCACACGGTGGCTGGTAACTACATGAATGCATTTTAAATAATTATGGTCATATTAGCCATCAGGACTCCAAAAGAAATGCCACCCTGTGTAAAAATGTTAGTGACTATCTCATTCTTGTCCTTGACGTCACTGCCATGCACTCTTTACAAATAGAGCTCTTCTGATGCTAAAACGGATAATAACTAGTTACCAAGGGTTCTCTCCCCCAGACTGTCATGGAGGATTAAGTATTAAAATGATGAACTTGGCTATAAATAAAAGGGATTGTTTCATTGAAAACAAATAAAAATGTCAATTTATTCCATGAGAGTCTTCTCTGTGTCCAAGTTAGATGAAGAAGAAAAGAGAATTGTAAATAAATACCTAAGCTTAAGTTGAAAACTACTCACCATATCACCTTTGTTCTGCATGATATAGAAACTGCCTAAAAGCACCAAAAAACAAGTTCCCTGATATTAAAAGACTATGCATCATATAATACAAAAAGGAAGTGAGTTTTAATTAAGATTTTATGTTTATTTCTTGTGAATGTGCATATTCCACGTGTACTCCTGGAAATTTTCAGTATTGGCAGTAAGTGACTTTACTAGGCTAGCTCTCTATCAGTGACCAATTACAATAAGCACAAGGGACTCAACCATGTTACATTTGCCACCAGAGCAATGGTGCACTCTACACAACACCCAAAGCCCTTAAGTTCTAGAGGTAAAATGGAGCTTATATTTGAAACAGATTTAACATCTATTTCAAGCCAATTTACCCTTCTTTGAAACAAAACCTTCTTAACTGAAATTCATTACAAAAATTATGCTTCTAAAACTTGTGGTTACGTTAATTGTAAACAATTCAATGAAATTCGAATTGGCAAAAACAAGTGATCTCTTTGTAAATCAAATCCTTCTCCATTGTACTATAAATATTATCAGCTCCATAATTACATCATCATATTTACAGCTTCAGCGGGAAAGGCATCCAAACAGCTCGGTTGCATTAGGCACTCAACAGACATCTGAGGAGCACAGTTTGATTTTAAAGTGCTTCACTTTGTACACTATACCAGCATATATTGTTTACAACTGTCCATAAGGGTTAAAAGGAGCAATAATGGCAGTGTGGAAAAGATTTCATGTTGTTCTTCCTGTAAAGACACAGTTCTCTGCTCTATTAGTTTTCAATTACTCTGATTTTAACCCAAAGAAATTTGATCTGCCTCATCTCAAAAGGACTGCAGAGTCCACAGCAGTACGGGTATGAGTTCTTCACTTCCAAGATCTGGCCCAGGTAACAATGACAGTCTTAGATTGAATAGAAGATTACATCTAACACAAGATTAATCAATAACAAAGAGAAAACTACAGAGTAAGCAAAAGTCAGAAGTGCTTTGCAAGAGGCATGGGTTTAATAGAACTGACTTGGAGGATAAGAGCTGGGCTGGAGCCAAAATCCAGCCCTGACTGGAATGTGACCCAGGCTACTTTGTCCTGAAGCTTTAGCATTCCCTTGTATTAAGTGGGGACCATAAAGTACCTAAGTCTTGGATTTGGTACTGGAAAAAATATATGACACTATACAAAAGATCTGAGGATTTAGCTCACTAGGAGAACACATCCCTAGCATGTATAAGGTCCTGGGTGTGACCCAAAGAACGACTGCCCCCACCACATCAACAACAGGTATTACAAAGCCTGTGAAAAAGCAATCAATAAAGTTCTGTTGATCCCAATTTAAAAGTGTGCAGTAGCCAACCATTGGACAAAGCATGGGGTCCCTAATAGAGGAGTTAGAGAAGGGACTGAAGGGGTTGAAGGGGTTTGCAACCCCATAGGAAGAACAATATCAACCAACCAGACCTCCCAGAACTCCCAGGGACTAAGCCATCAACCAAGGAGTACACATGGCTCCAGCTGCATATGTAGCAGAGGATGGCCTTGTCATGCATCAATGGGAGGAGAGATCCTTGGTTTTATGAAGGCTCCATAGATGCCCCAGTGTAGGGGAATCGAGGGTGGGGAGGTGGGAGTGGGTGGGTGGGTGGAGGAACACCCTCATAGAAGCAGGGGGAGGGAGGATGTGATAGGGTTTTTCCTGGAGGGAGGGAAACTGGGAAAGGGGATAACATTTGAAATGTAAATAAAGAAAATATCAAAAAAATAAATAAACCTCATAAATAAATAAATAAATAAATAAATAAATAAATAAATAAAAGTGTGCAGTAGAGCTCTGAGTGAAAAATGGGCATGGTCCCTACCAGTCATGACTGTGCACGTTCAGATGGCCTGGTGGTAGACTGTAGTGTGGTCTGTCAGTAGATTCAGCAGTCTTTACACCTTGCCTACAACACATATGTTTTTCTTTCCATCCACTTTTGAATACTCAAATTTACAGGTATTTAAAAGGCTGTATCAAAATCATCTACAAGGAAACTAGTTCTTAAATGAACCCATTAGATGTTTAGCACATCTAATGGTATAGTCTACAAAAAGTCTGTGTGCAATAAATCACATGGTTGTATACCTAGTGAACAGGAGTGCAACCTGCATTTTAAAAGTGACATACATATGAAAATCTAATAACTTTAATAAATAATTATAAGTATGTGTTTATGTAGCCAGGAGACATGGCACCTATATCTATTATTCCATAAATGCTAGATTTTTAAGGTCGAAATACATATAAATCTAGATAAAAGGGTTAAAGTTATCAATTTAATTACCTCTTTCCTTAATAGCATTTCCTTTCCTTCCATACAGATTTTCACATTATTAACTGAATGTTTTCTTGTGTGGTATCTCAGAGCACTTCTGAATGTGGTAGTGTAGGAATTATATGAGAAGCACTTAAACTTAATCTATTGCCAAGTCAGTGCCACTCCTACCACTCACTAAAATAATGTCCATGTGTCCCCAGGAAAAAAGAAAAGAAAGGAAGAAATTCCAAATGGGTGTCCTGTGTATGCCCCTATTATCTTTCATGGTTCACACAGGAAGCAAAGTCCTCATTACTCTTCTCATCTCTGTGACCGTAAGAAGAATCAAATAATTAAAAGGCTGAAACGTAAGGACTCTCCCTGGGAATATCCCCTTACACACACGCACACACACATGCACACACGCACACACACTTGTGTGAGCACAGAGAGATACAGAGACTGACAGACAAAGACAGAGAAACAGACAGGGACAGACAGACAGAGACAGACAGAGAGACAGAAACAGAGATACAGAGTCAGAGACAGAGAGATAGAAAGAGAGGTAGAGAGAGAGAGAGAGAGAGAGAGAGAGAGAGAGAGAGAGAGAGAGAGTAAGAGAGAGCAAACGTATCCGAATAAGAACGGGATCCTAGAGAAGAGACATGTCCTTGTATATAAAAAGAACTACACAAAGAGAGAGTCCAAAGACAATCTTCCCCTGGGAATTGTTTACTTACGTCACTGAGGTCCTGCTTGCTTCTGATCTAATTTGTAACTAAAAAAAAAAAACATTTTAAATAAAGCAAAGTTTAGGAAATTGAAATAATAAAATAAGGTCTATTGCACATTTTAAGAAGCAATACATATACAACCTACAAGAGGAGAAATTCAAAAATAATGATTATTTTATTTGTATTTAAGCTTTGTTTCACACAACTCCTTAACACCTTTTGTCCCTTTCTTATTGCCAATTAACAGCTACAGTGACAGACACTCTAATTCACATGCCAAAAATAATCAGCCGCAGGTTTCCATAACAATAAAACAGATTGTTTTTTATTAATTTCAATCAAGTTTTCATGAGAACATGACTTTGTCGGAACAAGAAATTTTCATTTGCCAATCACACATTCCAAAAAACAAAATCATTAAAGTGTAACTACTAAAAATCATTTTTCAAAAATTAATCTCAAAGATACTTGATTATTTGTATCTATGTGTGCTAGATGTTAAGTCCAAAAAGTATTCCCAATAAATGTGTAAATTCCTAACTCAATAATAAAAGAGTGTATGCTCCAACCTTCCTTGTAAATATCAAACCCTCAACAAAGGGCTTTTGAACAGATAGCTACATATGTAAAGTTTGGATAAAGTGCCTGCCACCAAGCCTGAAGACCTCTGTTCACTCCCAGGGACTAAGAGGGTCAAAGGAAAACACTGATTTCCTCTGATGTCCATAGATGTGCTGTAGCATGTACATGCCCCCCACACACCTACATACATAAATAAATATAACTTTTTAAATAGTACATAGCATAAAACAGAAATGAATATTTTCTGACAATATGACAACATTCTTGACCTCCAGTCAATAGAAAAACAAGAAGATATGCATTTTTAAACCATCAGGGTTTTTAAGATTTTTACATATTTTATGTTCTTCAGTGCTTGTTTTGCATGTATGTGTACCACCTGTATGCAGTGTCCCTAGAGGCCTGATCACCTCTAATTGGAATCCTAGGCTGTTGTGAGCTGTCATGTGCTTCCAATCAGATCTCGGTTTGATAAATGCTCTTAACCACTGAGCCATCTCACTAGGTGCCTAAAATTTACATTTTTAACAGTTTAATCTTTCACATTAAGAAAAACAATATTCATGGAGAAAATTTTAAGGCATATTATAAGACTATGTCTACTAAACAAAAGGGATGGTAGGGTCTTTTCTGTGTTACACAGAGGTATAAAAACTCTGACAGGAAAACAGAAAACAGAGAAGAAAACTCATGAAAGAGCCTGTGATATGCACAAGAGCAACGGGAATTAAAGAGGCCTTAAAGGAACAATGAACATTCCAGCATTTTATTTATCAAAGGAAGGCAAATTAAAACCACAGTGAAAAGTACTTTTCATTAAATAAGTTGGAAACAGTCTAAGATACACAACACTGCCCAAGTTCTCAAAAAAAGAGAATGCGATAAGCCCTTGTTGCTTCCTCCAGCAATAATCTTGGTGCACACAGCAAATAACCGAAACAAAGAGAGAGAGGCCACACAAACACAATTTATGGTGACGTAATTTAGCAGTACCATTGCATGAAGAATCTGTTACAGCGTCTGGAGAGATGGCCCGGTGTTTAAGAGCACTGGCTACTCTGACCCTCCCAGAGGACCCAGGATCAATTCCCAGCACCCACACAGCAGCTCACAACCATCTGTCATTCTAGTTCCAGGATATGCACCACCCTCTTCTGGCTCTGCGCACAAGTGATGCACAGACTTACACGCATGCAAACCCTCCCATATAACAGAAAACAAATACAAAGAATTTAAACAATCTACATCCATACCTTGTAATGACTGAATGAACACAACTTAAGAAGCACCCCAGCTCGAAGGGATCTAACACAACAAAATGATTAAAGCACACAGCACGTGAAATAGGGTAGACCTGAACACATCCTGAAAGGCAAAGGGAGGCAACAGCAGTCATTTGACAAGCAGGCCCTGCTTAGGCCACTGCTCATTGTGTAACTACAGCCTGGGTTAAGTTACAGGTGTTCCATCATGGATCAGGGAGGGCCTGGTGAGTTACCATTCTCCACGGAGGAGCTACAGGAAGCTTAAGGTCACAGAGAAAGTGGATTCATACTCCTTAGCAGTAGCTGCTGGTAAGATGTGCTCGATACCCCCATGGATGCTATGACCCTAAGGGGAAAAAAAAAACTGAAACTATAAGAGGAGTGGTGCTTGCTGGGAAGAAAGGGGGGGGACAGTAAGAAGAGGAAGACAATAACAGGTGACATATGATCAGAGTGTGTATACAGGTATGTGTACATGTGTGTGCAAGACTATGTATGTATATGTATTGCAGGCATGTGTACATGTGTGTGCATGTGTATGGGGGTATGTGTGTGGGGACATGTGTGTGTACAAGTGTGTGTGAGTGTGTATGTGCAAATATGTGCAGGCATGTGTATGCATTTGTGTACAGGCCTCTGTGCAGTTGTGTATGCATATGTGTGTGTGTCGGGGGGTGAGGGGGTGAGATTGTAAAGGAAAAGACGGTATAAATGTACTGTCTTGGATAAAAACACAGTGAAAATGAAATTAAAAAAGGAAACATTAGATGGCATTAAAATTACAAGTTGATGTCAAAAATCAGGGGCCCACCAAAAGGTCATAGATAAGACCTAAACTAATTCATTTCACAGACTTCCCCACTTCTGAAATAAGGTACTTGATCCAACAGTTCAAAACAAACAAAAAAGAAATTTAAGCTATAATAAATACATGAAGGCCAGAACAAAAATACCTGTAAAACCATTTCCTTTATGGACATGAAGAACTACATCTCCTTTTAAGTTAAGACCCAGCAATCTGGGACTGACATGTGGCTCAGCAGCAGAACTTGCCCAGCATGAGTGAGGTGCTGGAGTCTGTCCTCAGCATAGTGGGGGCCCAGGGACCCTAGTAGGTAAATTAAACAATTCACTTAAAGAACCTGAAAAGTAGAAAGACTGGATTGTTTTTAAAAACTCTCCCTAGCACTATATATTTTTTCTTCACTTCTCTTAACCATCAGCCTCTTCAGTCCTCTGCCCAATTGGATCTCACTGGTTCAACACATCTAATGCACCAGAAACAAACCAGGGACCAGTGTGGATGCAAAGAATATTTAAACTGGCAAACGTATTTCTTTAGATATTCAACATAACCCATTATTTCCATGGGATTGTCTCACCAAGTAAATTATAAAACAAACTTCAGTAAAGCGTTTTTTTATGCTCCCCACAGCTTTCCTCCAATAATTCTTTCATGACAAATGAGCCTTCCACTGAAGTCACATGCATACGAATGGGTACATTCTGTATTGAGGAATTCGTGGGGATTGTGACCCGGCTATTAATTTTTCTTTCATTTCTAAAAGTGCCCATTTGGTGCTTATTGAGATCTGTCAACAACTGCCCTTTCATTTTGAGAAATTGTGACAAAATGCTGGATGAAATAAAATACAGGACAAAGCAAACTTAGTGACCAGATCAACAATGTTGAAGACAATAAATAGCGGGGGGGGGGGGGGAACCTTTGGATTCCTCAAAGTATTTCTTACAAGCTACTGAAGAGCTCAGATTACTTCTTAAAACAAAAGCATATGGCCCTGAGACTTATAAACTCTGGTGCTCAGCCCACCTTGCACATCTGGATTGGGGTGGGAGGGATTGTGAACTGAGGGTTCACCAGTGTTCTCGGGGTGGTCAAGAGCCAGGACTGCACCCCAGTACCTGGGGAAAAGGCTAAATAAAACCCAAGAGCTTTTAGTCTTTTCAGCCTAGCTTCCCTAAATCATAGCATTCTGAAGAAGACACTTGAAATCACAGGGGGCCTCAAGCCATTCACCCAATTAGAAATTTGATGGATGCTTATTAGCTTCCCTTTACAAGCACATGAAAATGTTCCTAAAGTGTTACACATGGATTCAGTCATTAAACCCTCACGAGGACTTCTGAGGCAAATGAAATAATTAGCACACCCATTGAACAGATGATCAAAAAGAAATAGCTATAAGAATTGGAGGCATGAAGTCTGGTGACACAGAGCTGTAATCTCAGCTACAGATGAGGCTAAGGCAGGAAGATTGAATTCAAAGCCACTGGATGGAACAGAGTGAGTTCAAGGCCACTCTGAACAAGTTAGTGAGATGTTGGTTCAAAATAAAGATGAGCTGGTGATTTAGCTAAAGGTTAGGCAATAGAGCTTGCCTAAGGTGGGTTCAGTATACAGAACACACACACACACACACACAGAGTGAGAGAGGGGAGGGGGAGGTAGGAAGAGAGAGAGGGGGAGAGAGGGAGGAAGAGAGAGTGGGGGAGGGAGAGGAGAAAGAGGGAGAGGGAGTCAGTGTTAGATCTGAGAACTGAGTTTTAACCCAGATACACACTCCTGGATCAAAGCAGTACTTTCTAACCTCACAGAGGTCATCCCAGGTGAGCTGTGACTACTTATACAGTAGTTTCTGACTAGAGTCTCAGTTAACCCTACAAAAGATATCTGACATGCCATTACACAAAACATTATATTATTTCCAGAGAAGTCAGTTAGCCCACTCCCCACAGAAATGCTCATCTGAAAGGCAATTATTTCTAGCCCACAGTCTGTAAGTGTGAAATTCAGCGTGTGTTTGTTTAAATGGCCTTCCACTCCAGAAGAGTCAGTATGGCATGGCTGGGAATGGCAGGGAGGCACCAGGCACCTGCAGCACATTAGAATTTTAAATCACCTGTAATTTATCTCTGAATTAAGCCCAGGTGTGTGAACACAGGTGCACCCTGCTCTGCAAGGCAGGAAATTCTAAGTGGGGGTGGGGGGTGGGGAAAGTCCCTTAATAGGAAAGAAATTTAAATAGTCTCATGGCTGACAGTGGTAAATATTTTGAAGAAATTTAATGAAGAAAGTAAAGAAACACGATAATCATTTTAAGGAATCCAGGAAATGTGAAATGGTGAGATGTAATAGAAAGCTGTCTACAAAGGTCAGGGAAAGCTTCGAGAGTCTTGTAAGGTGGCATTCTGTGGAATCCAAAGCCAGCAAAGGGGGTGCGAGCTGAAGACAAGCTCCTTCAGATCTATTTGTAGGAGACTGTGAATGTCCAGTTAGGATATAATGTGCACACACTGGCAGTGGTGGAACAGGTGTCACGGTCTTGTCCAGCCTTTTCCTCAACGCATCAGCAGCACCGCCTGGTTGGGGGAGACAGTACTGTTCTCCATCCTGCATGCCTGTACAGTATTCCGAACACATTTCTATCCTATCCTCCCTCATTACCAGCTCCCTAACGCTCCATTCTGCTCAACTGTAAATACTCAGCTCCCTAGGCTGTTATCTGAAGCTAGGTTGTTCTTTCAACTCTATTCAGGAGGACAATGGGAAACAGCTCATTCAGAGGGGAAGAACAAATATAAATGACACTGGCTCAAGAAAGCTAGTGGCAATAGATGAAAAGGTAAGAAAACAAACAAACAAAACCAAAGGCAATCTCCACAAAGAGAGGGGCTGAGTGACAGGAGTCCTCAGAGTGGGCCGAGGCTGCTTGGCTTGACCCTGTCAGGAAGAGCCCTGGGCAACACCATGGCTCCTGGAGCTCTTGGAGAAGCTCCTGGCCCATGCTGAAGATAGGCTGCCACCAGAAACCCACCGGTTCTATAAGGCAGAGGATCCCTTAGATGCCATCAGTATTCTACATGTCATTCCTGAGTGAACTATGACAGGGAGCTCCTGTAAAGTGAAAAGTACAACCCATATCAGGCCAGCTTCAAGAATGAAGACGGTCTACCACCAGCCAAGGGCTGTCTGTCTTTGAAACAGAAGAAAAGCCTGTTTATCTGCAGGACTGCAGACAGGTGTGTCATTAACATACAATAGTAACCTCTGGGAAAAGGTCAGGTAGAAGAAACAAGCCACTCCGGGCTAAAGGAAAAGTATTCTCTGCTTATAAATTTTTAAAGTTATATTCTTAGAAATATTATTCATAACATCAAACTCCTTGTCCACTATTGTTAGCCTGCATGAAAAATCCAGCTACTTCTCCTCTTAGCTTACAAATCCACTGTTGCTTCTCTGATTTATCTGGAACTCAAGAGATCCTATAAATAGATTAGGACAAACTTCACAGAAAACAGCAAAAAAAAAAAAAAAAACATTTGATCCAGTCCAAAAAGTACCAAAATATTCTATTGAGTCACAACCCCTGTATCAACACGAGCCTTCCTGTGCAAGATACGAGCTCAGAGCAGCTTCAGAGATGCAGGCCGAACTTAGACTGCTGGGAAAACTTAAACCCAACATGGTTCCACATGGAGATGCCCCTCATCTATGCCTGGAAACTCAACCACTAAAAACCAGTTGACTCAGATGTTGATCTAATTATATAAGAAGATTTTAATTATGCTTAAAAATTCACCACAAATTACAGGTAATCACGCCAAACGGAACTCAAACTTTGGTGTATTTTTAAACAAATACATTATCTCAATGCAATGAGTACATTATTTCCACCAGACAGATAATTGTTTTCTTCTTCAATTGTATTACATGTGTGTATCCAGGTATAAAATGTTGCAAAAGGAAAATTACTAAGAAGGAAAGCAGTCATTAGTGTGACTTTATAAATGGGGCAAAATTGTCACACAAGTATTATTGATGTTTTTTTAATGACTGTGGGTGTGAAGACCCTACTTTTGTATTTTCTATTTGATTTTGAAGCATACAAAGAATTTTCTATATCTATAAGTGTTGGTATTCTGTCTGTACTCCACCCCCACAGTTACCTGGCAACATTCAGGTAAGCTCCTCCCCACGGTTACCTGGCAAGGGCCAGGTAGGCCTGGCTTGCTATGAAAGGGGCTGCTTGCCCCCTCCTCTCTCTCCCTCCTACTTCTCTCCCTTGCCTCTTGCCCCCTTGCTCCCCCTCTCTCCTCATTCCCTTTCCCCTCTCTCCATGTGGTCATGGTTGGCCTCCTCTTCTCTACTCTCTACTCTCTGCCTTTCTCTGCCTCTGCTACCCTCTTAACTCCCCTCCCCATGCCCTAAATAAACTATATTCCATGCTATAATGGTGTGTGTCTAGATGCCTTGGCATGGGCCAGCTGAGGCACCCCTTCCCCCACACCCTGCCAGAACATATTCTTATAGCTCTTTCTCTTTTTGTGATCACAACAATATGTATGTAACTATACTTAATATAACATATACATATTATAACAGAACTAAGAGGTCATCTAGGCAACACATTTACCTAAATGCCCTGTACAGAAATACACACACACACACACACACAAACACACACACACACATACACACACACAAATACAGAGCAAAATTTATCTCTGGCTAAAGTGCTTCACAGAAAAAAAAAAAACAGAAGTTTGGGAAATGTGGAACATTAAAAATAACTTATTTTAAAATACATCAACTGGGAATAATGGTTTTAGAGATTGCATCCTGGATAGGGGATTTTATCAGTGTCTGTCTAGTCCCCGAGAGAATTCTTAGCCCCTGTCCTTGAGTAAAGAACTGCAAAGTAATGAAAGATGTATCCAGTCACAAAAGCAGCAGCAGCACTTTAGTATGTCCAGACAGATGACTCCCAGATGGAAGCTGAGCACTGTACATAACCCCAGTACAGAAGGACTGTGGAAAGCATGCCTTTCCGCTCTTATCAGAGCTAGATGTTGGGGTCATGAAAAGTCCGCTTCATAAGGCAATGTTGGTTTCTGCAGTCATCAATTCACCCATTCGAATTAACTTTATGACTCCTGTTCTCCAACTGGTAAGTAGTGTTGGTGTCATGAATACTGTGCTAGTTTAAATGATAATAGGCCCCGGAGGCTTATATATTTGGGTGTTTGGTTCCCAGTTGATAGAGCAATTAGAAGAAAGGTTAGAAGGTGTGGCCTTGGTGGAGAAGGTTTCAAAAGCCTGCACCAGGCCCAGGCTCTCCCTCTTTACCTGAAACTTTCCGATCAAGATAACAAACTCTTGGCTACTGCTCTAGTACCAAGCCTATCTTCCCTCACAGATATGATAACCATCCACTCAGTCTCTGAAACCATAAGCAAGCCCCCAGTTAAATACTTTTAGAAATGGCCTTGGGCATAGTGTCTCTTCACAGATGTAGAGCACTGACTGAGATAAACATTATCAACATACATGCTTAACACTCTAAAAAGATACAGAGTCACATCTTCTCCCAAACAGGTTTGAAATCTACCATATTTTAAATAACACACACACACAAATGTTAAAGGACACTGACTATAAATTAAGCATCATTTACAGGCCAAATAACAAAGCTGATGCTGAATTTGGCCCACCCTGAAAATATGCTTCTTAGAATAGAAAGCTTTCATGTCAGTTAAAACAGTATTGTGGACCTGCGTGATACCAACATAGGTATATAAACATATAAAAAGAGGAGATGGAATTTTGGACGGAACATGTGTAGAAATGCTGCTTTTCCTGTTTTTCACACTGTTATTCATTTAAATGTATGTAGAGTTCAACCTCATAGAGATGATTTTTTTTTAATTACTCCTCTCATATTTAGACAAGAAAACTTTAAGCCAAAAAAAAAAAAAGTTTCAAGACGACTATGGGAAAGCTTTGAGTTATCCAAAAATATTTTGATGAATGTTAAACACAGGTAACCATTCCATAGCATAAGGATAACAGGCAACAGGAGGTGCATATGATCCTCTATAAAACTTAATACACTTGAAAAATCCTATCAGCTTTTAAAGATATGGTGATTCTCAACTTCAAGACTTATTTTACCCATAAACTCTGAGATAAGATTCTAAGAGCTTAGATTTTGACTTTCCATAAGAGCAGCCATATACTCTTCCAAAGTATACTGTTCAAAGTTTTTCAGCACTTACAGAAGATTCATTTAGAATTTATCTGCCAAATGGAGGATAAGTTTTCAATGACATGGCTCTTTCATATGAGCCACTTATATGAACTGTGACAAGGTTTATTGAACATAAGTAATATAACAAAATAAACACCAAATAATCAATTACTTAAAGTAAAATGCTAATTAGCAACTCTTCCAATGGTAGGAAGACCATCAAAATAAATTTTAAGGCAACATCTTTTTGTCTCCTATTACCTTAGTGGATGGTTTCTTGGAATTGTCTATTTAAATAGAAAATTAATTTCCATGCACAGCTGGAAATAATACATTGGCAAGCAGTGAAAATACCAAACACTTGTAGATTAAGTAAAAAACAGAACTACAAAAAAACTAAAAGAAAAAAAAGAGAACTTGCTCGTGCAATAGTCTTTGAGAGCAACAGCTTACCTGTTTACTTAATACATGAATGCTTCTATTTTAATAGTTTCAAGTTTTGATATAACATATTCTGATTATATTTTTCTCTTAGTCAATTCCTCCCAGATTCTCCCCCAACTTCCTATCCACCTATCTTTTGACATTATCTTTGTAACCCGAGAAATATCTAAAGGGTTATACAATTGCAGAAGATGTTCTAGGATTGTGGAAAGGGAGAAGTTAACAGTCTCATGGCAGAAATGGAGTGGCCCTCCAATCTGCACTCACATTCACATCTAGAGCTTAGCTACATATTCCATGAAATCTAGCCACTCTTGCTTTTGGTTTGCGATGATGGGATAATTCTAGCTATATATAATGGTTATACAATAATATGATTATGTGTTACATCACTAAAGTATATTCTCAAAAAGATCTAAGATTATAAAACTTGACAACTGAAATTTCAATTTCCAAATGTATTTTAAAAACTTAGGCCGGGTGGTGGTGGTGCATGCCTTTAATCCCAGGACTCGGGAGGCAGAGGCAGGCGGATTTCTGAGGTCAAGGCCAGAATGGTCTACAGAGTGAGTTCCAGGACATCCAGGGCTATACAGTGAAACCTTGTCTCGAAAAACAAACAAACAAAAAAAAAAAAACAAAAAAACAAAAAAACTTATAAATAAATAACAAAATCCAATAACCTCAAAGAAAAATGAACAAAGACAACAGAGACCCAAGTATGGGCAGGAAACTCAACAAAGAAATGGGAAATATCCAAAAATAACAATTGTGAATGTGCCAAGTAACATCAGAGGATACACTCACCAAGTCTCACTGACATGCCTGCCCAGTCTAAGCTGAACAAGGACAGTACCACTGGACACCCCAAAATGGACAGAGAAAAGCCCCTGAGACCTCAACCTTCCTCAAGGAACTACAGGTAACTGAGGAAAGGTGGGAGCGTGAGAGGGGGGTCTTTCCCAGGGGAAAATAGCAGGTCAAATAGCCTGCACTGAATATATACATAAATACACATGTGAATATATGCATATAGTAAGAATTAATGAAAAAAATAGATCACACATTTGAAACAGAGAAGGAAGTGATATTTGGGAGGATCTGGAGATATGAAAGGAGATGGAGAAATGTTATCATTATAACCTCAAAGGAAAAAAGTTATAAAAATAAGTCAAAATGACTACAAAACAATCCATTTTAATGTCTAAGTGCAAAAGACTAAAAAGACTGACAATTAAAATTTTTTAAAGGACCCATCTCCAGCGCCTCTGACAGATCAGGCAGCTTGTGCATAGGAGGGAGTCGTTGACTTGTGAACTAGTGGACATCCTTCTCTATGTGGACAACCATGCAGAAGCAACCTGGTGGTGGCATCTGGGAACTGCATGCTGCTGTTGTTGCTACCTCTCGCAGTGAGTTGCAGAGATAGTACTCAGGTAACATGAAAAGTAAAAGAACAGTAATGAACTATGCAAACATTTTAAAAAGCAAATGGGAGAAGCAGAAAACAGATGAGTGCCTGCAGACGTGATGACAAGATGAGCAAACAGATAGCTCCAGATGGAGACCTCTTGGTCCCCATCTCTTAAACTTCTTTCTAGTTTCAAACTTTACTTGACACAAAAGAAAATCCTTGTGCACTTGTGGTATCCAAATACTTCAATTCACAAAGATCAAAGAGATATAAATTTCAAAACTTTAGATCCATTGTAGCCCTGTAGTCAAACAGTACATATTTTATAATCTTGGCAAGACATTATATTTTTAATTTTGAACAATTAGTCTAGAGGGGGAAAGGCCCCATTACCTTCCTCTTCAGTCACGAGGTTGACTGTGCCACAGGTTTTTTATCACATCCTGCCACAAGGAATGACATGAAACAAAGAACGATATTCAGAGAGATTTCTCTGAATGGTTTGAAATCATTCTTTCAGGAATCGAGCGACAGTGGAAACACAGTTAAATGATGCTATGTGGGGGAACAACCTCATCAGAAAATACCATGTTTTTATTACATAATCCCCTCCAGTGGTTACTAGGTCCGCAACGATGTCTTGATAGTCACGCTTACCTTGCCAAGTGACTTTCTTTCACCCATACAAGTCATGAATGACAGCCTATGATTTAGTTCCTTCCCTGTTTCATACCCAAGTTCACTGTGAAAACTGTACTGCACCATTTTCCCTATGAGCCTTCCGAGTTTTGTTTTGTTTCATTTCATTTGTATTTAGGGGATCTGTTGTTTGGTTTTCTTTCTTTCTTTTTTTGGCTTTTTGCTTTTTGCCTATTTGTAAAACTTACAGCAAATTTTTGTGTATGGGAGGAGAGAGCCACAAATAGAGGCTGGCAATGAAAATAAGAACAGAGCCCTGACTAACCTTAGCGCATCCTAAATCCAGTGGTTACTTAGTGAGCCCTGTGCAGCAAGTAGCACGCTGGATACTGGGGACCAAAATGAAATGCCACTCTTCATCTGAGGTGCTGATAGTAAGTTTAGAAAAGAAACTTAAAACATGAAGGAACTGCCAGCTAGCTTGATAAGTACAACTTAAAAAACATTTTCACTCCATTTCACTGGAAAATATGCACCAGTTTGAAAGACAAGTGTTTAATAATGTCTGAAATGGAAATGATAAAATATCCTCAGTGCTTCACAATGGTAAGAGTGTGTCCGAATCAGAAAAGAGTCAAGAAAGATGGCAGTGGAGTAGGCCAGCATCTCTGCAGCTTCAAGGCCTATGCTCCTTAGAGCAGGCTGCATCAGCCCATCTCGCTGTTCATTCTGGGGCTATTGAGACAGTGCCTTTCCAATATCAGGTCGAATACAACACACAGACAACTTGCCTTCACAAAACCTGTGCCCAAGGCCTGTGTGCTAGCAAAATGAAGGCAGCTGTCTTGGTTTCCTGTCTAGTTCCTATGATAACACGATTTGGTGAAAACAGTGTAGGAGAAAAGAGTTTATTTTAGCAAACAATTGCAGGTTATGGCGCATCACTGTAAGAAGGCCAAGCTGGCAGGAACTAGAAACACCTTGTCATATCACCTTCACACAAAAGCAGAGAAAAATCAATCAACATAGGCGTGTCTGAAGGTCAAAGATGCCTAGGAAATTCATTAGCAGCCTGGATGCAAGTTGACAAAATCAAACCATCACTGCATTTAAGGAGCTCTTAAAAGGCACATGTTTAAGACTAGGCTGTGCCACTTAGAAAAAGAATGGATAGTCTGGAGCCATTGCTCTCACCATGAAATATCATAGGACTATAATGGCTAAAAACATTTTATAACACTTGCAGAATTTACTGTTTAAAATACTGTATTAGTGTAAAAAATACAAGCATCATTTTGATAAAGTATGTCAGTCTAGGATGGTGACAAGAGTATTATTCTACCATCAGCTATGACAGGGTCAGCATTGTCAGCATTATCCATGAAAACTAAGGCTGTAGCAAAAGCTTAAAAACATGCATCTACTCTTACACTGTACATACAAAGCATTTCATTAATACATTGTGGATGGATAGGTGGATGGTTGCATGTGTAGCTAAAAGGGGGAACAAATAAACATTCACGTTAATTGTTCATATTCAGAATATGTAGTTAGAAACTTCAGTTTAGGATTTAAAATTATTTCCACATTTCCTATTAAATGGCAACCTATACAAGACATGCCTCCAATCATAATTTTATAACGGTCAGAGGATTAAATTATCTGGTTTTAGAGACAAAGCATATATGTATTATTTCAATTTTAATAGTTTGCACGTTTATTTCATAAAAATACTATATTAAAGGGGATTTAAGAGAAATAGAAACTCCCAAAGAGAAAGACATATATGTACATGTAGAAGGATTACATCAATAATTTTAAAACAGTAGTTTTACCAACTAAGTATAAATCAGGAAAGATAAAAGAAAAACGGGAAAAACAATGGCCTTTGTTTTATGTACAGTTACTTTAAAGATAAGGTAAAAAAAAAAATCACAGAATGTTTCCACTCCATCTTGATTTTTCTAGTCATAATTTTTCTTTTGTTTCAAGTCATTAATGCCTTTTATCTCACTATATCGGGGTCTCGTTGTAAGCCAGCTTACATACTGCAGGGCAAAGACAACCAATATACATATATTCACATACATATCACTTAAATATATGTACATGTGTAATTATACATACACACATGTCTTATCTATTTAGCTATATAGACAAATATCATTTCAAAGTCAAACAATTCATATGTCGCCCAGCTATTTATAGTTCAACACAAGTGTGTTACACGATGTGCTACTATTTCAATTGTGTAGTTTGCACTTGAATTTCAGTGAGTATCTATGATGTTCACAGAAAGAAGAAAGTAAATTTATAGTTTCACACATGCTTGTGCGAAACTATAAATAATATATTATGCCCTCATAAAAACTTCCCTTAGACAAATGAGAGACAACCACTTCTCTGAAGAGTTCACTTAATGTATCTTTAAGTGTAGCCCCTTGTTAGACAATAATTGAGAAATGGCGATCAGAAGGGCTCAGTACAACTAATCGTCATCTCAGGTAGCTCTGTCCAATGTCATCCACACAGGGAACATAGAATGCTCACAGTGTACTTGTGCTCAGGGAATTCTGGAGGGCCACTCAGTTCATCATGCCTCACACATCTCTGTAAACTGCAGATGATTCAGGCTCAGTAGGATCTAGGACCTGGGTACTCAGAAGTTTGAGAAGTTCTGATTGATTGTATGTGGGAAACAGCAACGTGCATAGAAAGCTGGGAATGTGATTTGCCCAATTCCCCAGCCACCAACTAATGTATCATCAGTACTGGTCATTGCAGTCGATCCCAAGTTGCTTCCAACAATTTGGGAGAGAGAATATTACTGAAGAAGTGTCACAACACAACGCTGAATGGAGAGGGCAAAGCTACTCGTGAGCCACTGTGGGAAGGGAGAGGATTTGCTGCCATTGCTTTTGCACAGTGACTGAGAAAATATCTATAATGTTCACAAAAAGAAGAAAGTAAAAGTTCCTTGCATTTTCTCCTATACATGTAAATGGGACCAAGTCATCTTGCTGGGAAACAGAAGTCTCGATTATGAATAATACTTTGTAAAAAAAATATTTACACTTAATGGACTATAGGATATTGTTTCATTCATTTCTTTTTTAAGGACTGATTTTTATTTTGTGTGCATTTGTATTTTTCCTGTATGTGTGTCTGTGTGAGGATGTTGGATCTCCTGGAGCTGGAATTGTAGACAGTTGTGAGCTGCCATATGGGTGCTGAGAATTGAACCCTGGTCCTCTAGAAGACTAGCCAGTGCTCTTAACTGCTGAGCCATTTCCTCAGCCCCTCTTTTATTGATTTCTTAATCAGAACCTTGAGGTAATGAAATCAAGTTACGATACTATTGTTCCTATTTTAAAAACGAGAGAAATCTACATTCAGAATAGCTAAATGAGCTTTAGGGCATGAATGACCAAGCCTAGGACTTAGGGTCCTTGGAAGAAGTTTGCCGAACTTCCAAGGGCACCACTCCTCAACCTACTGTGCTGAACTTCCAAGGGTGCCATTCCTCAACCTACCTTATCCAGATGAGTGCT
This sequence comes from Mus pahari, assembly GCF_900095145.1. Taxonomy (NCBI): domain Eukaryota; kingdom Metazoa; phylum Chordata; class Mammalia; order Rodentia; family Muridae; genus Mus; species Mus pahari. The sequence goes on from NC_034596.1 coordinate 33,205,090, forward strand.
TTCCTCTCTTGCATCCACTCTAAGTCTCCCCCCCCCCAACACACACACACACAAATAAATAGATATGAATAATAGGGTTCTAGCTTGGGGAAAATCACAAGAATAATGCTGTTTCCTCGAAACCTGATTATGACCAGAGTGGTCTTCTTGTCACCAGTCAGGTGCCAATAGCCAGTGCTCCAAGCCTCCTGTTCTTTGCTTGCATCGGCACAAGTATTTAGTCCAGAAGGAAGAAGGGACTCTGCACAAAGGGAACACATATCACTGGTGCCAGTGACAGTGCTTCCCTATGGAGAAAGCACACACCAAGAGTCACTGAATCTTTAATCTACCACAAGTGTCACACTTGCTCTACTGACTCTGAATTATTCATTTGTAAATTAATGTACTGTTCTAATTGAGAGCCTGGTGCAGCATGCAGGGTGGGAGGATAGGGGGGGAACTTGGCCATCATTAAAACTCAAAAACAAGAAAATGAGTGAGTTTAGAAATACAGGAACATCTTTTAAAACATAAATATGTGAGCTCACACATTCTTGCACCAACTGCCATCTGAGGTTAATTGGTCCCCTTCCAAAACAGAACTTAAAAGATTTATGGTTTCCTTCACTAACCAAACAAGGCCATCTCCATCATCTCCATCTCCATCATCTTCATCTCCATCTCTCTTCATCAGAAGGCTTCTGCTTATTTACTCTATGCTTCTCTGGTAAGTTCCTTGGCTGGTGGCACTCATAATCAACATGGGGACTAACAAGCTGCCTGTGCCTCTGGAAGTCACATGGCATCAGGATCATGGAGATGGAAGACCTACATCACACTGTGTGTCTTCCCTGCTATTTCTAAAACTGGTGTTCCTATATAGTTCAAACTGAAAAACCACCTTCTCCAACGCCATTCAAATAAATTATAGGCTTTTTCCCCATGGCTGACTGATGTCCATATTCTTACCATAAAACGACTTGCTCCCAAAGCCTTGTACTGCAAGGTAGTTTGATATTCCCTGATTTTCATGCAACCATTTTGTAATATTCCCACTTGATGATTCTCCTATTCAAGCCAGGTGGGACAGAATGTGAAAAAAACACATCATGGACAGTAACCCACTGCAGTATTAGAGAAAGAGAACATGCAGAGCACACACAAGACTCAAAGTGGGGCTGGCACTTCACTCTCTCTTAAGAATGTAGATATGAGACTAACTTCATAATAGTTGAAATCATAAAATTCAAAGAGAAAATTGTAATTATGAAGAAACTACCATAAGGAGTACAGTATTATACAGGTTAATATTTTTGACACATTATGGATCTATTATAAAGCCACCTTTGTTCAATACCATAAAATGTTTTAATGAAGACGATGGATTCTAATTGTGCAACAGTCTGAGGAAAGAGGGCAACACAAATCCCTGAACTTTCCTGGTTCCGGTGAGACATGGCGACAAAGAAAGTAGCTTTTAGATCTGCAAGGTGATAGCCTTAACTTACCTAATAATGTGGTTTTCTGAGCTGAGGATTAAACCCCGAACTTTCTAGGCAAACTCCATACCACGGAGCTGAATGCCCAGCCCCTTCCTGCTAAATGCAATACGTCTTTTAATGCCTACTCCTTATCAGAGCAGCAGAATAAAATGGGTTCCAAGGCTTGCTCAGAGTGTAGCGTGGGAAAACCCACTCAGTGGTCAAGACGCTTCACACTTTATGCTGTCTTTTCCATATCTTTGCTCACCAACTACTTCAAAATGACAGACGTTGTGGCCAGGTCTGCCAACCCCTCTTGTGCTCACACCACCTCTCCACAAGCAGCCCTCTTACACTGTGGGCTGCTTATGTAAGCCACACACACACAAAAAAAAGAAGGAAGCCAAGAAAGGCCCCAAGGATTTGCGATGGAACCAGACTCCAAAAACCAAGCAACAGAAGTTGAGAAAACTGTTTACATTTGTCTCTTTCAAGCTGTTGTAATTACTAAATATGTACAATCTTAAATCACAGGTAGAAAAATTCAAAATTGAGAAATTGGTTCATTGTTTATTTAAAAATTTGAGAGTCTCTTTTCAGTGTGTCACGCATTCTTTGACAGGAGGCCATGAGTTTGTAAGGAATTTTAAAAAGACCAGTAAGCCTCTCCATCAGTGTCATTCACCATCAGTGTCATTCACCATCAGTGTCATTCACCATCAGTGTCATTCACCATCAGTGTCATTCACCATCAGTGTCATTCACCNTCAGTGTCATTCACCATCAGTGTCATTCACCATCAGTGTCATTCACCATCAGTGTCATTCACCATCAGTGTCATTCACCATCAGTGTCATTCACCCCGCTCACTTGATTCTCTTGAATTTGTCAGTGCCCTTCCTTACCCTCCTCAGTTGTCTGTCTTCCATTCAGTCACATACCCTAGCTATTCTTCATACGCCTTTTGAATAAAGCATCCTGTTTTTATTCTCCTTACTGAAGCTTGTTCCTAATGCTTGTCGGCTAGAAAGCTAGCAGTAGTCATAATTCCAATGGTTTTTAAATCCATCGAACCCTCAAGTGTTAAATAAAATATATTCCACCCTCCTACGGTAGAGAAAAATATAGCTTCATTAATCACAAAGCAGGCCAGATTTGAACGTATAACTCTCAAATTCTTATGGTGCCAGACCAATGAGTTATGTCAAAAGAAAACTTGTGTCCAGCTTTGGGACCCTAATTCCCATGGTCAGCCTCAACTCACCACCATCCCCAATGCCAGATCTCTGTAGATGTTCTCCTCATTATCCTACCCTAATAGATGCCTATTAGAATCTTATATAGCCATTATGGGCACTTCAACGGCTCCCTTCTCCAAATTCCCTTTGAGCCAGGTATGAGCTCATTTTCCTAAGAGCATCCAATTGTCTTCCTTCTGTGTGTTCCTTCCTTCGACGGGACTTAGAGCAGTCTGTCTCAAATCTGCATCAGGACCCAGGTGCTTGTTTCCTGATCAGTGAGAGTACACGTTTTCTATGTACAACACTAACATTACAAAATACTCTACCGGTGGACTTTTTAACAGACCTGCACTCTGAATGTATGAGTGAGGAACAGGTTGATGTTGAAGCTGATTATCGGCAGTATTATTAAGTACCATTAAGATTAATGTTCTGGGACAAGAACTGTCCAGATTAAAAATGCTCTGTGTTTTGTGGTTGGACTTCATAGATTCCTTTAATGGAATGGAACCAGTTCTAATACACGCTTCTACCCGACACTCTTTTACAAATAGTTTGCAGTGTGCAGGTTGAGCACACTCTGCGATTACTGAGATGAAGTACAGTCCCCAAACACAATGGTGGCTTGTGCTCTAGGATCATAGAAGAGGAAGTTACCAAGAACAATTCTTACAGCTCCAATCGCTTTCTTTTACATTTCCCTCAGCATTTATTCTGTATGGCAACTGGACTAAGGGCATGATGACTTTACTAAATGCTGCATAGCAAGCAAACTACACCGGAAACCTGGCACCATGTCTGGCACATACCAGAAGGCATGAAATAAATCTTCAGTGAATGAATGAATAAACAGAACAGCAATGTGTGAACAGAACTGAAAGGTAGCAGAACTTTGAAAATTATATCTGATCCAGGGTTGATGAATAATGACCCTCTTTCTCACCTAGAGATATCTTCAACTTATTGCTAGAACCTATGTATAATACCTAAAACTAACAAACAAAAACAAACAAACAAAAAAAGAGAGAGGATATTTAGAAACCTTCACATAGGTTATTGATGATCTTGAAATGAAAAAGGCATCCTTGTAAGGCAGGCACAGAGCTGACATACCAGGGAGAAAGCTAAAGTACAACAGCCAAAAACTGGGGAACACAGCAGCAGGCAGAAGCTAGAAGAGACATGGGTACTCACCCAGGGCCTCAGGAAGAGTACAGTCCATCTGAAACTTGCATTTCCACCCAGTGAAACTCTTCAGGAAACAAAACTTTCTCTAATTTTAATTGAAATTAAGGGTAATTTGGCACAGTAGCACCAGGAAATGAATAAAAGTAGAAACCAGTCTCCAAACAGTTAAAGTAACCCATCCAAGACCTAGAGTCAGTCGGAACAAGGCTAGCTTCTCTGAGGGGCTGCCGAGACCCTCTGCTGTCCCTACTCAGTGTTGCCTGTCACATGCTTAGGATCTGAAGGTTTTAGATATAAATGTAAAACTCAGATGCAACCTCATCTAGACCACAAGATAGGAACAATGTTAGAGACATGTCTGATTTATCAAAAAAAAAAAAAAAAAAAAAAAGGCAAAGTTTCTAGTACATGGTTCAGAAAGATACTAAGGATGAATGTCTTCATTAAGCCACGTGTAATCAACATAGAGCAGAATATGTCCTAAGAGTGGGCACTGTGAATAAGGGCTGCTCATGGGGAATACAGAAAGCATAAACGTTCAATGAAAAGGCAAAACAAAGGCACTGAGCTGTGCGACAGGGTGAACATAGAGAGAGATTTACTGAGAAACAGAAATGACGGGTGTTTCCAGAGCTTGTCGTTATGTTCTTAACCGTATATGAATAATCTCAAATAATCTCATAAAAATATGCATGCAAAGCAAAGAAACGGAGGTACTTTTAAGACTCAATGAGTATGAGCACGCTTCCCCTTAGGGGCGGTGAGGAGAAGATTGTATGGGATCTAAGGGTCGCTGAAACAGAAGAAGTCGGATGCTCTCCTTATTGCTGCAGAGCATACAATCACAACAGGATGTAGGCATTTCCTTAATGATCTTGCAGTTATAACAAGTAAAATAAACAATCTAGCCTTAACATGTCACTGCTCCCCGAAGACGTCAGCTTCCCCTTGCAGTTTAAGAATTAGTCACTCATTTAGATTGGGGCGAGTCCCTGTGGAATCAGGGAGTTTGTGATCAACTAATGGGTTGTGGCATTATTATGAGCAGATATTGCTCCACGGGGGCTGGGGCATTGCATCATTCAGGGCTCTGCATGACAAACAAAGCCTACCCAAGAGGTTGCCCACAGTTCTGAGAGACATGCCTTGCTCCTGATCCTCATCTTTAGATGCTGGCTACCATCTTCAGAAAAATATAGTCACAGGGCAGGCAGGAAAGGAACCAAGCTCACTAGCTATATCTAGTTGATACGTAAGAGGTTGCTTTCTCCGTCAAATAACAGTACAGAACTGAATCAGAAAATTTTAAAAATGCATTTGTATAAAGATGCACAGGAAGTGTAAGACCCAGTTAGTCTCTGTGGAAGACGGCAATTATTTGTGTACTTACAAGTTCGTCATTTTATACAAGAAAATCTAAAATTTCGTGTAAGTTGAAAATGTACGTTTTGAACTTTTTTGCTACTTCCTCGCTGTCCTTAGAAGGTTGCTCAGTTAATAAAGTGAATGCCTGCCAAACATGAGGACCTGGGTCTGATCTCTAGACATCCAGGGAAAAATACAAAGCCAGGCATGGTAGCATACCATTTGTTTGTAATCTTGTGCTGGGATGACAAAGCAAAGAGATCCCTGCTGCTCACTGGCCAAACATCTGCCTAGCCTAAAGGGCAAGCTGCTGATCTATGAGAGACTTAAGTATCTCAAAAAGAAAGGGAAAGTTAGTCAGCACCCCTTAATGGCACCTGAGGTTGTGCTCTGGCATCCATAAACATACATGTTCACACACACACACACACACACACACACACACACACACACACAACTACTAATAAGCAAAAACTGCATAAATTTTCAAAGTTGGAATTATTAGGTCAAAAAAGCCATCAAAAATGAATGATTATAATTTGTATGGGCAGCATGACAACCGTCAGATCCATACCACTTCCTCACCAAGTGGGAATTTGGCATCTTGTCAACACACAAAGAAAAGAGAGAGAGAACTAAAGGAAGGCAGTAAAGGAGGCATAAGTTTTAATTGCAAATGAAGGCTGGGGCCAGGCACAGTGGTGCATGCCTACAAATGCAGCACTCAGGAGACAGAGGCACAATGATCTAATGTTAAGTTCAAGGCCATCCAGGTCTACACAGCAAGTTCCAGGAGCACCAGGCTATTACCCGACTCCCAGAAATCAAGACGAAATAAACATCAGCATAAACACGCACATGTGTTTTACTCCCAACAGAAAATGTTGTGCTTCCTCAGTTTACTGCCTTGGGAACAATTCATTCACAGAGATCTTAGCTCCCTAATAATAAATTAAGACACAGTGAATCAGAAATGGATAAGACTGCTGTGCACTGAGTCATACACACAAATCAAAACAACATAAAGATTGAGTACACACTGGAAACTATAGAAAAAAGGCATCTGAAGGTCATTCAAAAAAAGTTTGAGCACCTCATACTCCCCTCTGTAGTCCCTTAAAATTATTACAGCTTTGTGAGAGTGGAGGTAGACGGAAAAGAAGACAGGAGGGTGTTTAAATCTCTTAAAGGCAAACACTGGGCAATAGAGAAAGGAGGAAAACACTGGAAATGTGCTTCATGGAATGCTGCCAACAGAAGGCTATCCACATATATTTTATATCAGAACCACAGCTTCACTCATGAAGCTTCAGAGTCAAGCACTGCTTTATAATTGTGCTCATAGAAAAATCAGTGCAAATCACCTATCACTGTATATTTAGCCTACATTTTTTTTTACTTTTAATTGATTCTTTGTGAATTTCCCATCATGCATCCTAATCCCACCCCCATCCATTTGCATCCACCCTCTGCATTTGCAACCTCCCCACCCAAAATAAAATAAAATAAGATAGAATATTAAAAAATTCTTTTAGTGGAAGCGTAGGGTATCACAATGTGTGGCATAGTATACCACTTTGTCAGCACATCATAAATATCGAAGACCTAGTCCCTTCTTAGAAGGGTACAACTGTACTATTTCGTTTCAGAGCCTCCTTTGCAGTTAGATAAGCCAGGGGAGTAAATTATACCCGGTGGTATACAAACAGAAGCATAGACCCTGTGACCACAAATAACTCACTCCTTCCATAGTTCTTCCATCACTTTAACAGAAGAGTGCCCAATGTCTTGAGACCATACCCTAAAGAAGCTCAAAGGACCAGACCTGCACAAGGCCTTGTACCACAACTAGAAAGAACAGTCATGACTCTAGAAAGTGTTTCTAGATTCCATGTGACTAAGACACAACCTTGCCCTCTGTTTGAGCCACATTGTAAGGTTTGTCTTTAGTGTTACAAACAGCAAAGGCAATGAGCAATCCCTAAACTACCCACACATGCAAATTGTATAAACCAAAACTGAGAACAAATAAATTGTCCAAATACATTTACACTGGACAGTGTAGAGAAAGAAGTGTGTGTCTCTCTGAACAGTGTAGGGAAAGTGTTGCCTCTCTAAACAGTCTAGAGAAAGTCATGTGTGACCCAGTACTAAAGCACCATTGCTTGGGAACTGGAAAATTAATAAAACGTCATCTCTATATTTCAAACTTAAATTTCCAATTCGAAATTTTGACTTAGAAGTAGCAAAATAATAAATTGCTTGTCTGTTAAATTGGTGAAAAATAGTTTAAGATAAGTAATAAACTTATAGCAATGCTTCCCATGAATACTGTAACCTGGGATAAAATTTTGTCACAAAAAAAAAAAAATCTTCAATGGACTGATCTATTTTACTATCTTGGAATATTTTTGAATCCTATTTGAAATAGATAACTGGCTAAGAGCCTGAAGATGGTTTAGTAACTTGGTGCTTCGTGTAATAGGACCTGACCCGCATCTCACTACAAAGCCAAGGTTTAGTGTGTATCTAGGGAAGCCATAACCTACTTCATTTGTGCTGTGAATCTATTTCATTAGCTTTCATTTTTATGATAACATACTGGTTTTAAAAAATGAAGAAAAATACTCGCTTGAACATTATGTTATTTGTCTGCAGCTTTGTCCTGGTTTTAGCTTCCTGCTTAATGACCAAACGGCACCACGGTGGGTAACGCGCTGGAGCGAAAGTGGTGAATCATTAAAGAGTTCGTAAATTTTAAAAACAGGGGCAGGCCTTCTGGGCCCCATATGCTTCTAGAAAACTCACTGTTGTGCTGTATTAATTGAACCATGAAGCCTTTATTAGTTCCCTTAAAAGTTGCTTGCGGCAAAGCTTTTATTAATGCTTGCCCTCGAATTGTTTATGCTACTTAGCATTTCCATAACAATTTATATTTCAAAGAACTTTTTGATCATTAGTTAAATCTATTCTACATTTCTATAAGGGAATAGAGCTGTTTAGCAAAACCGAGATAAGAAGGGAAATTCCTGCACTAATTTTCTTGCCCAAGATTTGCCAATGAACATGAGAAGATGGGTAGAATGCAACATTCACAAGAATGCTGTGGAGCCTTTGCTTGGATAAATAAGCTTGTTCTCTTACTGTTGGCAGGTAGAACAGTTGATGTAAGTATTCCCACAGTGAGGAGGAACTGTTATCAGGGAAGAACACGTTATCATGGACAACAAATTCTATCAGCTGATGGAGTAGAGAGGGCTATAGCCCCGCTACTTCAGAAAGCTTCTGAGGAGACCCAAAGGGCACAGCTTTTCACAGTTCTCCAGGTGCCATATACATCGGCCCTGTGCTTGGAAAATTCTTATAGATTCATTTTCTAGAAAATTACAACATTAAAATTATATTTGTCAAAATTAAAGATCATGCCGAGATCATTTTAGGGTTGATGGACCCAATTATTTTATTCTTAAAACAATTCCCACTCAAACACGTTTTCTAAATTTTGCGAGGTTGTATGGAAAATCTCTTCTGTGTTGAACTTCTCTTGAAGAAAAAATAAAAAATAAAAACAGAGGCTGTGTAAGCACCCCTTTTGGCCCATCTTTTACCTCAGAAAACTGGAATGGCCTAGAAAGCAAATAAGACCTGTAAGCCTCTGGAATTTTCCCCACAAAATATATCTCCTCTAGGTTTCAATGGACTAACTATTTCATGTGGTTACCATAATGTTAGCTAGCAAAGGGGACTTACCATTTTTCTTCTTTGCAATGCCGCCAGATGAGAATCACTAGGGCTTTTAGGCAAATTAAGAGTTTTGTGTACTTGGCAATATCTTGCATCTAACCCCTAGCCCTCTAGAGTTTGATGGTAAAGCTCAGTGGCAGAGAAGAGTCTGAGAATCTGCATTTTGAACACAGACCTATGTGATTTCTTATCTGCTGCTCGGGGGACACAAAGTTAACTGAGCCCTGGAAGGTTTTCCCTTTGAAACTTGGCCATCCATCTAAAAGATACGGAATCTAGACTGCTGTCCAGAATAAATAGGTTTTGTAGTCTTACATTAAAATACATATGGCACTGAGCGGGCCAAAACTTAACCTGTTTCTGTCTCTGTCTCAAAGGGTTCTGTCCATAGGTAGAATGCATGTTTTAGTAGGCTGTATCCCTGCTGGATAGCATGCTACCTGACAAAAGGTCCATACTCAGTAAGTTTTGAATGGATAAATAAATACTTTAGCTGCATCAATCAGCTGACAACCATGGGGAGAGAGACTTCCCTCGGTATTTCCGAGCACACAAAAGAGTCCCAAAAATTCTAACTTTGAACATTATTGGGATAGCAAGATTAAAATAAAAACCAACAAGTGCTATGTACAAAAATCAGTACTTATTGTTTGACTGAATACATGATCAAGAAAGTAATCATTTTCTTTGATACCAAACTGTACTTGAATATGGATAGAAAAATGTTTCTGAGTCTAGTATTTATACAGGGAGAAATAAGAATTCACAGTACTACAGGACCAGTATTCAAGGCAAACATAAATAATCTGAAAGAGTATTACAAAACTTTTAGAAGCACTGGAGTGAGTCTATTTTCCTGTCTTGTATGCAAGCCTCGGAACTGCTTATGGAAGAAAACAAAATAAATAGATGATGATTGCATAAGGCCAATTCAATCCTCTGTTCAGAATTTAAAAAGCATTTTCTGATTGAAATGATTGTCTCACCAGTGATATGTGTCTCAACAGGACACCGGCAAGAGCAATATTAGAGCATTGCGACAATCGTACCCGAAGCATTTTCTTTTATTCTGTATTCCAGGTCTCTGACTAGAGTGAACTATTCACAATAAATGGAAATGATACCTACAGGAGCCAATGCTGATGAAATTTCGAATTTCACTTGTAAATACTTCCTAGTTAATTGAGACTTTGTACACGGTCAAGTAGAACTACGTATGTGCTAAAGTGGCCCTGAGATCAAATGAGCTTTCCTTATGGCTTCTTATTTATTGACTATTTTTTCACTTCTCCTAATTGAACAATTACCATAATAGGCAAGAACTTTTTCATTAAAATAGCAGCCTCAAAGAATGTTTTCCTATTATAAAAATCAATATTATAAAACCAATATTCTGTGAGGCAGGGTAGGTTTACTCTAATTGCCAAATATTACTATGAGAAAAAAAATTATATTTCACGATGGTGGCTCTAAATTAAGTACCTTTTTTAACTATGCAATTTTGAAATAGTAAATTTAAATTAAAATAAATACCCACATATTTAAATGCTGTGTAGATAATAAAGATATTATTTTGTCTCAATAGAAAGATTAATAATCCTGGCCTATAACTGTAGTGAACGACACAACTCACAAAATACACTTCAACAGGATCTTTGGAGGTAGAGAGAGAGAAGAAGAAGAAGAAAAACTGAGATCTGCAATTCCAAATCTTGTTCCACACAGAGCAATAGCATCCTTACCAAAGGGAACTTGTACAAATCATCAACTGTTGGTCTCCTCTCAAATGGTATCTAAGTTAGGGTTGTTCTTGCTGTGAAAAGACACCATGACCATGGCAACTCTTATAAAGAAAAGCATCTAATTGAGACTGGCTCACTGGGTTAGAGGTTCAGTCCATTACCGTCATGGCAGGAAGCATGGCAGCATGTAGGCAGACATGGTGTTGGAGAAGGAGCTGAGAGTTCTGCATCTGGATCCACTATGGATGCAGCAGAAGTGAACTGTGATCCAGTAGGCATATCCTGAGCATCTAAGGCCTTAAAATCCACCACTCCCTAGTGATACACTTCTCCCAACAAAGCCACACCTAATCCAACAAGGCCATACCATCAAATAATATCCCTCCCTATGGCTCTACAGGGGCCATTTTTATTCAAACAACCACAAATAGATGAAGTAAAAATGCCAGCATATAAGGCTTGTTTCCACAACCTTTCCAATCGATGTCACCGCATGCTGAAATTTGAGTGCTAAGCCTTCAGGATCCAGGCCTAGGTAACCTTTCACCTGTCCATCTAGACACCACAACCCTAGCTATAAACCACATCTGTGATCAAAACTTTGGACTATCTTCACATCTTTACAATCAAGTTAGACTTTCCTATCATGTTCAGTCATCAGCCTAATGGAGTCCTGGACAGTGGTTGAGAAGACAGTGGGAATCAGGAGCTATTCCTCTAGGGAGCAGCACTCCAGAGGATGACGGCCTTGGCAAAGGGTTTGCTTTTATGAGATCTGACTATCATAGTACATTGTCTTTGACCTAGAGAATGGGGTAACTCAAATTTATCACGGTGCCACAGAATATACAGAGGTAAACACTCCTATCATGGCTAAAGCCGAAAATGCTTTTATAATCTATTTGTGACTAACATGTGGTAGCTGACCCTACTCCATCGGCTCAAAACTTGGATTGTATTTGCTCTAAAAGCAACGCCCTGTTCCTGGAGGCATGGGTGTTGGCTTCCCTAATCACAGCAGTACTAAACCACACATATCACTCTGGCCTCATAGGAAGCAGGTGCTGGGATTATTATTAAATACGTATATAGGAAACAGGAGGGGCAGCAAAGAAGGGTGGGGAGGAAAAATATCCTTCCTGTGTGTCAAAGAGATGGAACACATAAACCGACTCTCAAGTCTGACGGCACAATTTAAAAACCAATAGAAAGACCACGGGCATGAATTAAATTCTTGCATCATATTTTTTTTTATAACTGCACATAATTTAATCTGAACATTCATTTAGAAACAGATGACTCAACGCCCAGTGCTCAGACAACAATGCAAATGAAATTATTCAGAAAGTAAACTGGGTTAATAGAGAATTAGCTATAGAATGTAAAACACAAAATGTATTATTCTATTGTTTAATCTGCATGAAAAACTGTTCCTTGATTAGTTCAATTGCCTGATTTGAAGCAACACAAAGCAATATCCTCCAAATAAAGTACGTTACCAGCTCTCAAAGTACCAGGACTGACCTGGCTGCACCGGCGAGCTCATTGTGGGAATCAGAAGGGCTGATGGCTGCAGATGTAGAGTCACAGCCTGCTCTCAGCTGATAATGGTTGTTCACGTGGCGATGGCAGAGAAGAAACCTAGAGTATAAGAAAAATCACACTGTGTAATATCCAGATTATGTCCGTTGCAATGAAAACCAGAGAGCTGGCTCTAGGATTCAGCTCAGTTACAACTCGACTCGGGCCCTTGAGAGTCACATCAACTTCTTCTTCTCTCACTCTTTAGCAATAGAAGAGCAGATGTGAACTGGGGTTATCAGGTCAGTGCTGCTGTGTGTCTAGTACATATGTGACCCTAGGCTTGACCCCCAGCACTGAAAAGGGGACAGAAGCCAATGTCCATCTTGCTTGCAGCACCGGGACTCCTGGGAAAAGGAACCAATAGGACTAAAAGGAACCAGTGAGTGAAAAGGAGCTTCCCGTGTTACAGATGGCTCCCAATCCGCCACTTCACGGCTGTTCCCATTCCTATAGAAACTGAAAATTGATTTTCTTTGGAGTTATGGATATAAATATCTCACTACGTAGCATTTTTAGCTATTATTGTCAAATATTTACTTGTAGAAAAAAAGAACCAGTTGTTGGAGGGAAAAAAAAATAATGGCCTAAAAAAGCAACAAATAAGTCATGAGCCGTAGGACTGCCGAGAAAGTCCCCATTACATTTTCCACTTCTTGAAATCTTTTGCAATCTTGTTCCTGTTAAAAGCAGTAAGAGGCACTCTTTCTAGGAGTGCCACTAACTGGATGGACTGACTCCGCAGAGGGAATTTAAGGGGCTTTCTGCTTCGCGTCTGAATGAACGCCCACGTCCAGGCACTTAGAGAAAAAGCCATTCCAAGGACATTTTCCTGTTTACTGGGAAGTCAAAATTAAAAATAAAAAAAAATAGAAAGAAAGAAAAGAAAAGAAACTTTTAAACTGCACTTAGTAAGCATCTAACCAAAATAGATCTGACCTACAGTGTATTATACAGAGGATACTGGGGCTCTGAGAATCCTGTCTCTCTACCTCAAGAAAATACACATATTTATTGAGACTCATTTCCCATCAGTATTTTGAAAGTGTTATTACTATTTTTGCAAGAAAGTATAAAGCTGGATATAAATACATACTTCTTTGAAGAAATATATAACAGCACCAAGAACACCACTAATGCTGTAAAGATCTCAAGTAGAAATATGCTAATGAGCTATTAAAGCAGCCTAGCAGAGCAGCTTGCCTGTGTATACAGACAGCTTCACGCTCTCTCTGGGCTTTGATAAATACAAAGTCTTAATAACGTTAAAAATGGACATTTGGCAAATCCTTTTCAAAAGTTATAGTGATGTGCCCATTTTACCAGGACAATCAATAAATTTGTGATTCCTATGTCACTAAGAAAGAGGCACCCTGACAAAAGAGTGCAGAGCAAAATCCTTTGTTTTTACATAGGAAAAATGGCCATTCTGATATTGACACCTGAATGGAAGATCTCAGCGCTGGACTTCCTATAATAACACCACCAACATAGATCTTCATGGTCACAAGCTGCATTTAAACAGTGTATAGTGTATTTGAGTTATTGCTACAAGAGCTAAACTAATAAATAATGTTTATGTCTCAGCCTTTACCACCACCACCTCCCATCACAACAGATTGCAGATGAAAAAAACATCAAGATGATTTCTGTTTCATAATTCAATACAAGTAAATAAAAGAGTAAACCTTACTAGGATTTAACTTGCTGTCCTGGAACTCATTCTGTAGACCAGGCTGGCCTCGAACTCAGAAATCCGCCTGCCTCTGCCTCCCAAGTGCTGGGATTAAAGGCGTGCGCCAC
>NC_034596.1:33219791-33222133 GCF_900095145.1 Mus pahari
TGTGTGTGTGTGTGTGTGTGTGTGTGTGTGTGTGTATTTTAAATAAAATTAAATACAGCTACTCTACAACAGGGGATATTACCCTATTAGACAACATACGCTAATAAATAAAAAGCCTAGTACCAGAAACAAGATACCTCTTTTGGAATTGGTGACCAGGGGAGTCCCATAGATCCCCAAATATTATATGCTATTAACATTGCTCTTGTTTACCCCTGCAAAACTTGACAGTATGACTCCATTGCTGAAAATACCATGTATTTGTGTTATAGAATATAGAGAAATAAAGTTGGTATTGACCTGGAAGTCTCATGCTACCGACTAGCCATCATGTTTCTGAAAGACACTATGCCTGGTATTTACAGAAGTCACCTCTCTTACTCATCTGCGCACTCTGTGAGCTACAATAACAATTGGTGGCAAGATATGCCCACTGGTACATTGTGGCATTGATGTTGAAGTAACCACTTTCTAGATTTAAGGCCCACTCTAAAAGATAGAACCCTACCTGGCACCATTATCAAGGCCCAGCACCTGTTGCTAGATAGGTCATAAGCCCTAAAGAAAAACCCACTAGCAATATTCTGCTAAGCAAGATCAAAACGAACGCAACTCCTAACAACTTATTGCTACTCTCATAGATTAGTGCATTTCTCAGCTCTTGTCAGAGAAAGGTTTTCTTGCAGGAGAAGGTGATTAGCAGAGACTCGCAACTAGTCAACATGAAGAGAACAAAAGACAGTGGAGTGCAAATCCCTAAATGAGACAACTATATCATGCTCCTCCCTGTGAGACTCCAAGATGATCACAGAAGAAGCAGAGGAAATACTGTGAAAGCCAGAGGCAATGGATGACTTCAGGGAACAGTCTGGATACAAGAAGGCAGTTGAAAATATGAATTCACAGCAGTTAGGACAGCATACACAAGAATTGTGCAAGCTCAAGACAGACAAAAATCTAAGCATGGAGCAGAAAGGTGACTATGAAGTACTACCCAGGCAAGAACAGCTCCTGGGAGAAGGAGAGTGAATTTTCTTTAAGAGTGTGACCCATGGTAGATCAACTGCTTCCCAGGGCGGGCCCTATACCCAAGAGTATTTGGGCAGCACATACTGGACTCTATTTATTTTTAAATGGAGAGCAGGAGGGGAAGGGGGCGGGGAGAAGGGGAGGGAAAGGAGAAGGGGAATGGGGAGGGGAAGGGGAGAGAGAAAGAGAGAGAGAGAAGTTTGAAGGGTAAGGAGATGAAAGACGATCTGGGAAGAGTTGAGGGAACGAGGTGAACAAAATCAAAATACATTGTATAAAATTCTGCAATGATTATTGAAAATGTTTTAAAACCTAGATGATTCCCTGAGCTTGGCAGATAAAAGCAAGAGTGTCACAAACTGAACATCAACTGAGCTACACACTAAGACTCTAGCTCACAAGAAAAATAAAAAAATAAGTAACCAAGTAAGTGTCTAACAATTACCAAGGACCAGGAAACCTTCAGGGACAACAGATGAAGAAATCATTCTAATCACATCGAGGCCATGGCTGCCCTTCCCCCTCCTCATGTTTTTACTCTATAATGCCCCCTGGTGAAGCTGATACCTTACCCACTTACAAATATAACTCATCTCTCCAGATAACTTTCAAAAGCTTAACCATGATAACATTTGTCACCTATCGCCACAAATAATACCCAGAACAATTGTCTGTACCGGGCTGACTGTGGTAAGTATATAACCATTGGGTTTTGACTTCATAACTTGAGTACAGAGCGAATCTGGCAGAGAAACAAGAATCTAGCTTTGAAATGTCAACGTTTTTAAAATTTAAACAACTCTCTTTGACATTCAACCTATTAAATAACTGCCTAATCATAACACATTTTGAGGCATTCCCAATGTTTTATTATTTAAAGGTTTTACAGAAAACTAGAAGGCCTTTCTGTGTTGCTAGGCGTGGGTTCCCACTTACCGCACTTTCATTTCCAATAAGCCACATTAAGCTGAAGTTATCACTACAATTAGAGCCGTGTACTGGAATATAGTCATTTAAAGAGTTCTCCTGTACTGTTTCGGGGGATATTGATCTGTGTGTTGCATGGTTGATACAATGGAATGTGGCTGCCTGGGAGGCTGGACCTGTCTCCTCCTTGTGGCTACAGAAGCCGTTGTATGTATTCCTATACCTTTGTGTGTTTTCAGTGTAGGCATGTATATGTGTTTGTATGTATATAGCTATAACTGGGTGCCTGGCTAGACTGGCTTGTCCATAAACCCCAGGGATGCTACTGCCTCTGTCACTGTGCCTGTTTTGTTTGTTTGTTTTTTTTTTTTTTTTTTTTTTTTTTT
>NC_034596.1:33222223-33237015 GCF_900095145.1 Mus pahari
GGATGCTACTGCCTCTGTCACTGTGCCTGTTTTGTTTGTTTTTTTTTTTTTTTTTTTTTTTTTTTTTTTTTTTAATGTGGGTTCTGGGAATCCCAATTTAAGCCCTTAGGTTTGTATGGCAAGCACTTTACAAACTGAACTGTCTTCCCAGCTTCCAATCCACACCATTTAGAGACAAAATGGAAATGCAATTAAGAATGCTTTTATTTCCTTAGTTCTACAAGGGTTCATCGGTCAACATCTTTCAAGGTGAATGGATTTTTTTACTCTCAACTCTTCCCTGCTGTTCTTTCTCCAATGGCGCTACACAGCAGTAGACTAGAATATGGAATTTTTTTCTCCTACAGTTTTATCATTCTTATCATAAGAGCAGATTATGAATCATATAAAACTGGACCTCAAATGGGTTGATAACCAAAATAAAAAGAGAAGAAAACATAAATGCACATTATCTGAACATATGATAGATATCTAGTTTTAATTAGGATTTTCGATTAATTTGAACATTAGTCTCTAAAAATACATAGGTTTCTTCCGAAGAAAATTAACATTGTGTAATAGAAACAAAACTGCTGTGACTCCTTTATCCCTTAAAATTGGCATAAGGTGTACAACAGCCCAAGAGCATGATTTGTTTGCAGCACTTCACTTATGTCACTGGGAAGGGTCAGCACTGATACAACCCACTGCCCTAACCCTCATCACTGTCCTTCCTGTCATGTGATCTTCCCATGGGTCTTTTAACAATCTACTCATCTGTTCAATAACAATGATGCAAGTTGGTCACAAAGAACTTACACTCAGGGAGTGCTCTCTGGCTTTGCATAGCCCTCCGAACACACTGAATAATCTGATATTCCCTCATTAAATCCAAAGCTTAAAGAATTCCAAGTATCTATCTGTTCATGGATCATACTGACAATAGAGAGGCTCTTCTTCTCACCCCGAGGGCTCTCTCTCCAGCTCAGAAAGAAGGGCAGGCATCACCTCAGAACTGTTCAAATATCAAGATTGTCTACCTAGTCATCAGTTTCAGGAGGGATCCACTGAGTTGCAGGTCTCCTATGTTAAAGAACCTCTCTAGCCCCTTACATCCTCCCAAAGGATGGTATGATGAATTCAAAACTCCGACTGAATGGCTACCTGTAATGTTGCAGCAAGACTGAAGGTGGACTCCCTGTTTCAAGAGTACCACTCTACCCCTTTGAGGTTTTTTGCTATTTTCTGAGCATTATATTACAGTTTTCTTTTATTATCTCATTTTAGTCATCTGGAACAATTTTGGAAATATGCTATTAAAAAAAAAGAATGCTTTATCAATCTATATTACTAACAACAACAATTACTACTACTACTACTGCTACTACTACCACCATTTTTCTATGTAGCTCTATTTTATCTCTCCCAGATTTACAAGTCAAATGTATAGTGGAGTCTACATCAATGTAAGCCCCTTTCCTTGGTGGAGACAAGGAATCACTGGGAGAGACTGCCAAGCTACTCTGTCCAAATTGGTAAGCTTCAAGTCCAGCAAACTCCCCTGCCTCCGTAAATAAAATGAACAGCGACCCACAAAGATATATGAAATCAACCAAGAAAGGCATCCTTGCCTCTACACACAAGTACACACACATACATGTGCACCAACAAAGGCATGAAGCCACATTAACACACACACACACACACACACACACACACACACACACACACACACCTTTCCTATCGCAGGGCAAATTGGTACATGTGCAAATCCCAGTCCTTGGGAGTTTAAGGCAAGATAACCATAAATCGAAAGCCAGCATGGGTTGTGCAATAAGATTTATGCCAACCTGAGCCACACAGAGGAAATCCTTTTCATATCCATCCCCACCCTCTTCTCTTTCAGATTAACTGATACTTAGTCACCCAAGTCGTCGTTTGCTCTTTCTTGGATTTTTGGTCTGGTCTACAATCTTGTTTCCATGCTAAATGCATGAGTAAATCTGATGACACAAAACCTCAAGTGACATTCAAGTTCCTTCAAAACTCTAATCCTTTTCTCACTCTCTTTCTTCTCCTCACATATGAAGCCGATGTCTTTGGGCCATCTGGCGTTATTCCTAGAATGAAACCCAACTTTTTTTTTTTTTTAAATTGGCTGAAAGACTTAAATATCCTTACTACTGTAGCATTTCTCCTTGAACCTAGGATGGTGAAATCAGTCACTATAGAATGGTGTACACCTGCCAGAAGCCCAACATGCTTAGCTAGTACAGAGGCTCAGCATCAGTCATCAGCCAACAGGAATGGACACCAGTTTGTGCAGCAGTATGGGGGTACTAAAGCTATTAGCTGCTGGTCCTCATCATCCCCATAGAAATCACTCACCTGTCCATGTTTGGACATCTCTCTCTACAAAGGCCACTACTACTTTCTCTCTCCTTCCTGCATTGAACTCTTTAAGGTCATATTAACATGAGCATTCTTTTTCTTTTTTGTTTTAAGGTTATTTTTAAAGTTATTTCTCTTTTTAATTTTTCTCTCAGTAATAGACAAGGGTCCACAAAGCAGGCAAAAGCGCCAGTCTCTCTATTAGGAGTCCCACAAAAACACCAAGCTACACACTATAAGATACATGCAGAAGGCTGGGTTAGATCCATAAGGGCTCCTGATTGTCAGTTCAGTCTCAGTGTGTCCTTATGCATTAAGGTTGATTCTGTGGGTTTTCTTGTGGTGTCCTTGACCCTCTGGCTCCTACAGTCATTCCTCCCCCTCTTCACCAGGATTCCCCAAGCTCCTCCTAATGTTTAGCTGTGGGTCTCTGCATCTGTTTCCATCTGTTGCTGGATGAACCTTCTCTGATGACAACTGGGTTAGGTACCAATTTATGAGTATAGCAGAATATCACTGGGCATCATTTCATGGACCTTTTTCCCATCTTGTTTGGATCATAGGTATCTTGGCCATCTGGCCTCTGGTTTCTGGTCCTCCGAACAGTGTCAGGGGTAGGCTTCCTCTTATGGCATGGGTGCACATGAGAATTCTCCATCACCCATCTCAAGTAAATAGCTTCCTCACCTACATCCTTACTGTGTCCTGTTAGACAACAATGGTGCCTCCTACATAGGCACAGTGCTTGTATCTGCCATGAGGCCGTGCTTCTATTCAGGGATTGTACTACATCAGTCTCCTAACTGCCTGTATTTGGTACAGTGCATGGTACAGGGCAGGAGCTCAATAAACTCTTGATGAATAAGTGAAGAGCAGGAAATTTTTAACCCTATAACCATGAGTTATCTCATGTGGGACAAAATTGTTTATTCTGTTTGTTAACATACAATTCTGAAGGACAATAAGACAGTTCTTGATTTGATCAGATATGTGAAAAATAGAAATTGAGAATCTGGGCCATTGGCCATGAAGAGCAGATCCTGAGGAGTGAGTGCCTTCATGGGCTACAGAAACAAAAGACAATGGCTGAAAGTTGCTTATGAAACGTGTTGTACAAGGCAGGGCTATTCCATAGGCCTTTCAATCAGAAGTGATTTTTCTAATGGCTAGAAGGGTTCAGTGTGTTACCTTCCTATCAGCCTCCAATGTTTTTCCTTCCCCAAGTGGGGACAGGCACACTTTGCTACCAGACAGGTTTTTACCAGCTCTATTTTGCCTCCAAATAAAGCAGATATCACGATGAGAGTGGAGAATGGGATGCTGAGAATTGTCCCTTCCAGAGTTAGCAGCAGCGAGAGGAATGGGCTCCAACCTGACCTATGTTGTCCTGAGAAACAGAGCAGCAGAGAATCTGGGGGTTTTGAGCTTGGGAGGCTGGTACAAGCCAATACCACAGCAATGTCTCAGTCTGAAATGTAACTTTCTCTAATGCCACAAGCCACACTCAGGACGCTGGGTCGCTGACACAAGGACAACATGGGCCGACCAGCTCCTTTCAGCTCATCCCATTCCTGGTGTCTGGGGTTTTATCTGTGCACGAGCACTGGCCTCATTACCTATCTGTGCTCTCCTAATTTTACCCATAAAGTTCATCTATGAGCAGAGTGTTGGGATGCAGAGGGCCACACGCCACACACACTCTCCATGCTTACATTCTACAAGCAAATACTAAGCTTCCTTCCAAGACTTTGGGAGAACAACTTAAACATGGGCTACATTATGGGTGTAATATAGAGCAAGGAACACAGCTTGGAAGGGTAGTCATGCATATATTTTGCATATTTAAGATAGGATTCAGTAGTCTATACTATAAATATAACTCAATGGTAACATCTAAAAATACACAACATAATCATAAATGGCCTGCTGGATATTTCATTTCAGAAGAAGAAATCTTGCCAACTACAGTACCTGCTTTGATAAAAATAGATCTTTTGTAGTAGCCCTGAGATTTTAAAACAACAGATTTAGTCCCCAGAGTATTCAGTACTCAAATTATACCCTCAACCATTCCTATTATAATAAATATAATTTTATCAAAACATTTTACTCCATAATTTTTCTTGGATGGTATTTGAAGTTCCTTATCTGCACCTTCCCTTCTTTGGACAAGAAGGGATCAGCCATCAGCAACGTCAAATTGAGCTCATGTGAGCCAGAAACTGCAGGATGTACAGTTCCCTTTTTAGTTTTTCAGTAAAGTCTAAGAGGCTAGACGCAGAGGGCCAGGAAGGAAGACAGGAAGAGATGGAAAGATGGAGAGGGCGGGGGAAGGGGAGAGGGAAAGGGAGAGATCACTTTATCTACCTGTCAATACACAAGGGACAGAAGTCCAAAATAGAATATGAACAGGAAATAACAGTGGAAGTGAAGGAACTTGTAACAGACAACCCCTGATATCTGCGCAGCAGGAGGGCTTTGTAACACATACACTGTAACCTCCTGCTGCAGAAAACGTTCCCATGAAGCGTGCTTGAAAGAGTCTGGCTCCCCTGGTCCACTCCCTACCTCTCCTGTACAGAGGGGCAGGCTATGATCAGCAAGCCAAATACAAAGGACCTTTATCCATCATTGTAATTTACAGTGGTGCAGATCTTCTTTTGAAGCTCCAATATTGTGTACATTAAGGGGTTGGGGGCCTGAGAATTCTTTAATGCTGGGACTTACCTCATGAAGATCTGACAGTACCTCCACACAGCAAGGTGGTCCTGTAAAAATGTCTCACTAGCGGGGTAGTCTGGAAGTCAATTAACCTCTCTGAGTTTCAGTTGCTTAAACATGAATTATTTAACTTACCAGGTCATGTTGAGGATTAGCGGAAATAATAGGAAGCAACAAGAAGGGGAACATACTCAAAAGATTGGCTATTATTAGCATTAGTATACAAATTGTACTTTACTTCAAGCCAGATCCATTCTAAGAGCAAAGAGTGACACAGGGCACCTCCTGCTGCGGAGCACAGTTCTGTAGCACAGCGATTAATCATCTCCCTCTGCTACAGTGACAAAAGCATCTAATTACTCGAGCTTTTTTTCCTTGCTGTCTTTCTTTCAGAAGACAAATGTATATTCTAAAGGAAAATGCTACGTTATCCTTTGCTTGTGAATACACCACGCTCACTTTCATCTTCCATTGATGTTACTTGCATTGTAAAAAATCACTTGAGTGTAAATGGACAGAAAAAAAATTTAAGTAAGCTAGTAACAGCTATCACATTGTAGAAACTTAAAGAAAACTGTGTGGTCTATTTCCCTCATGTGGAGAACATTCCCCTTCCAGGAAGAAGTATTCTTCTCCTGTCACAGATCACTTTAGGATTTTCAATAGAGCCTCGGGCCTGTTACCTTGGTTACTTTCCTACTATGGTAAGGCTCTGTGACCAAGCCAACGTATAGAAGACTTTACTTGTGGGCTTCCAATTCCAGACGCTTAGAGTCCATGACCATTATAGGGAACATGGCAGCTGGCCCGTAGGTAGGCATGGTGCAAAACCAGTACCTGAGAACTTTCTAGAGATTCTAGTCCAAGCACAAGGCAGAGAAAGTGCACTGGGAGGGGCACAGGTCTTTTGAAACATCAAAACCTGCCCCCAGTGACACTCAGCATCCAGCAAGCCCATGCCTAATCCTTGCCAAACAGTTCTACCAACTGGGGGCCAAGAATTTAAATACAGGAGGCTATGGCTGTCACTCTCCTTCAAATCCCCATGCCTGTCTGTGGTGGGAGGACTTGCTGGTCAGCTTACTTGGTGTTCTATCTGCTAGTGGTCCATCCAACTTTAAGGTAGAAACACCACCACTCTAGGCCTGCAGTAATACCCCGAAGGCAAAAAATAAAGTGCAATACCCATACACCACACACTATAGGCTGAAGCCACGGTGACCTCAAGCAGCCAGGCCCTTCCTCGGTGACTTACTCCTCAAGCCCACCTCTGAGATCCTTTAGGGAGGCTGTGCCAAGACATCCTCCAACTTGGCAGACCGTTACTTTGACACCTGCCTGAAGAACCCGACTTAACGAACGAGCTAAACTTGCATCATTTGAACCACCTTCATCCTCTTGTCCACTCTCAGGCTGTTATGAGCCTAAGATCTAGCTTAATTCTACCTCTCCCTGGCTCTCTTCCTGCCCACTGTTTCCTACTGAGATGTCCTATTTGCACATAACAACACACCGGGCAACACCTCCATGCCCTGCATGCACTAATGTGAGCCATGGGGATCATCATCTCAGACATCTTGTCCTCTGAACTTTGTCCTAGAAAGAAGTACAGGCCTGCCTATCTTGCACAGGCACCGTATTGACATTCCCCCTGAGAGTAACTCTGACTTAGATACTGCAACTTAGTGAACTGGATTTATCACAGGAGCTTTAGCCATGCAGGGATCTAGCCTGTTCTCACAATGAGCTTCTAAACACCCGCCACCCAGATTTCCCACCAGGGATTTCCCAGCCTGTGTGTTCAGGGCCCCTCTGAAAATGTAGATTCTGGACTTATCCGAGACAATGAGGTAAGTGCTCAGAAGCAAACATTTTTGGTGTTTTGAGTTTGGGGTTTTTTTTGTTTGGTTTGGTTGTTTGATTTAAAGCATGTTTGTTTGTTTTGTTCTGTTAAAGTTTCCACATGATTACAAGTTAACATTAATGTGAACATGACTGGAAAATACAGGAAGACGGAAGCAAAACTTCAAAAGAGAAACAACGAAAAGCACACTTGGCTTTGGACTGACTAATTTTAATGCAAACTCCACCTCTGGTTTTGCTGTTCCATGCTCACAGGTAATTGGTTCTACCATTCTAAGCATCCCTGTCCTCACCAGGCAATGGCTAGGCCTAACAGTTATTTGCAGTCCCAGTAGGAATGAGTGACCGGGTATTTAAAATGCTTAGCACAGTGTTCAATACTTGGATGATCGCATAACCAGGGTCTCTCTATTCTGCAAACTGTCCCTGTCACCACAAAATGCCAACACCCATTTTCTAAGGACTAAGCACAGCCTACCTGAATGTGGAGAAAGGTGTTTTCATTGTGGTTAAAAGGGAAGTTTCATGGAAAAGCTGCCATTCAGACTTAGAATGCTGGTTTTAAGCAAACATACATCGTTTGCAAAAGTGTCCTCTTAGTCCCATTTCAATGAGCAACTTTAAAATTATCTAGATATGCCCTCAGCTATTTTGTTGGAAAAATATGATTGTGTATTCCTGTTTCATAAAGTATTTGCCAAAGTCATCATTGTCTTCTACACTTGACCCAACCTCTCCCCGAGAAAAGTTCAAACTAGTCCTCAAAATTAGCTCAATATTAGTGCTAGTAACAACACTGCTATTGCCAACAAAATGGCAAAAATCTTAGACTGAATATTTAAATATACTCTGGAATTGATATGCAAAATAACAGTCCTGCCCTCCCTCTGGGAGGGAACACTCACTGGGTCACGATGCTGTCTCTGCATACAGTGGCTACAGCTTTCCTACCATTCCTTGGAAGAACCTCCTTGAAGATAGCCAGCAGGGACAGGGGTGGTGTGAAGACGGAGCATCTGCCCTAGGAAAGTAACTGGCCCAAGAGAGCGTCGAAAGCCTGATGACCCCCTCAGGAAAACAGACCAATCAGTTAAGCTGACTCACTTTGGGTCAGTCTTATTAACCACCATTATTTCTGTGAAGAAGCAACAGCAACATCCAAGTCCATTTCAACAAGTGGAGAAAAGTTTAAATGATAAAACTTGAGAAAATAAGACAACAATAACTGACTTAAAATACCATATTAGAACTCAAAACATCAGCAGCCCCAATTCCACAAGATATTTATTATCTCTGAGTAAGAACGGTTCCCTTGAAACTAAAAATCTGTATAAATCGGAGAAAGCTAAACCAATTACCATTGAAGGTAACTTCTATTAATGTCACATAGGGGAGGAGACAGAGGCTTTTGCTTTCATATTCCTGTTCTGCAGGAAAAAAAATCTGCATATATATATATATATATGCATATATTAAAATAGATTGAGATAGATCAACACATATAAATAGCTCAATGCAACATCTGTAGCAGTCCTTTGGAGTATATTAAAGTTCTTGCTGTTTATCAGGTTAGTAAATCATATCAACTCCTAGTTATTTAAATTGCCAGTTGCCAGGCAACCACATCTTTGTCAACTGTCACTCACTTTTAAGTTCCTCTCCAACACTCCTTTAAGGAAAAAGAAGTGAAAAAAAAATCTTGAGACACTTATTTTGGGCATCAGCAATGTACTTAATTTTATCCCTGAGCTTAAAGAGTTTATAACTGACATAGGGGAAACAAACCCATCGGGGAGGGTGGAGGAGGGGCACTGAGTGTTGTAGTGTTGTAGATGCAGGGAAGTTGCCTGATTTCGCTAGGTTGAAGAGAAACATGTTTGGGACTGATTATCCAAAAGGTAACATAGACTCTAGGCAAGCTGATGGATCCTCAACCACACTAATGTCTTATTTTACAATTTTCCTCTCAGGAGTCACAATGACAATAGCCAATGACACCTCACCTCTTAGGTACCTTTATTCCTGGACAGTGGGGAGGGGGGAAGTTGAGGCTAAGTAATCCATTGCCTCCCTATAAAGATTTCTAGCACAGGTACATTTTATTTCTATGGCTATACATGAACAGTCATTATTCTACCCAGGCCCAATAGCATCAAATATCTATTGAAGGAACTGTGGAAATGGTTCCTTGGGGAAGGGCACTTGTGCCAGCATGAAGACCTGAGTCTGAATCCCCAGGACCTATGTAAAAGCTGTCTGTGTAACATGAGAACCTGTAATTCAGTACCCCTGCAGGGACATGGGAGGCAGACTAAGACACTGGAAGCTCATGGATCAGCTAGCCTGCTGTGCTTCTCAGAAATACAACAAAGGCCATTGTGTCAAGCAAGATGTAAGGCAAGCATCAATAACTCAGGTAGTCTACTAGTTTTTATGCCTGTATTTGTGTGCTGGAATACACACACACACACACACACACACACACACACACACACACACACACACACACACACACACGTTTGACTCAAAGACCAATTCCTCTACATTAAAGACCACAAAATCCAGTGTGTACAGCATTCTCTGCTAATACAGTAGCTTCTAGATCTGCCACTGTATCTCTGGGCATCAGTTTCAAACCAGATCAGATCATCTTCAAAGCTCTTTCTAGCAGCAACATTCCACAAACCCATAAATCTTTGCTAAAATCTATATAAAACCAAGATAACCCAATTCACCAGGCATTTTAGGTTGCTACATCTCAAAAGATATAAGTGTTTTTAAATAAAAAGAAAATCATAAAACTATACTTTGCTATATAAACATTTAATGAACAAGAATAAAAATTTCATGACTTCAAGTCAAAAATGACAGACTTTATCAACTTTGAAATTAAAATCCGTATGCTAAAATAGCAACCCTATCGAAGTATAAAAATCAGTCAAGCTAGGAGAAAGCACTGTAGTGCAAAAGAACAAATGAACAAAGTCAAAGAATTTATAACTAATTTTTGGAATAACTTCTCTAAATTAATAATAAAACAGAAGAAAATAGCAAGCTGAAAAGAGGAAAGGAATTGGTCATAGGCAAAAAGGAAAACGTCTGCTCCAATCGTTATATGAAAAGCTGCGTAGCGGACTAGTCAGTCTCTCCATCAAATTGGATAACGTTTTAAAGTCTTATAATCCCATTGTTGGCAGGATGTGGAACAAACGAATCTCACATGCACTAAATATTCACATACCACTTAGAATAGCTGTGGGAGACAACCTAGCTGATGTATAATGGTCTACATCCTATGACAGGCAAAGACCTTACCCAAATGTTCTGACTTGACTCCTCGAGTCTGTGCATATGTTAGCTACATGGCAATGAGGAGTTAAGGTTACAGATGGAGCTAAAGTTGCCAGTAAAATGACTTCCAGATTACAGTGGCTATCCTGGATTGTTCAAGTGGGACCAAAGCACTCGCTAGTTGTGAGTTTATTTGCTTTTTTTGAGATAGCGTCTTACTATATAGCTCTAGCTGGCCTCGATTCCAATGGGTAGCCCAGACTGCCTTCAAACTCACAGTAATAGTCACCCTCCTGAATATGGGATTATAGTCACGAGTCACCACACCTATCATTATTTTTTGTTAATTTTCATTTATGTATTTTGCTGTATGCAAAGGTACACATGTACCACAGCACACATATAGAGACCAGAGGATGGTTCTCAGGAGTCAGGTCTCTCCTGCCACCCTGTGGGATGCAGGGTTGTCAGACCTATAGAAAAGCACCTCTATCCAGTAAGCAATCTCTCCGGTCAGAGAATCTTAAACGGGTAAAAGGAAAGCAGAGAGGAATCAGACAGACATGGAACCGTGGACTAGACAGACCGATGTCATGAGAGTTTTATGATCCAAGAGAGGTCATGATGCCAGCATGTCTGTAGCACGCTCGCTACAAACGAGGCAAGGAAAGAAAACGAATTCTCTACTGAAGACTCAGAAAAAAAACAAAGCCCTACCAGAAGCACCACGAATTTTAAGTCAACAGAACTTGTCTCGGTGGCTACAAGAAACTAGCAAGTGCCCAGCAAAGAACCTAGGAGAGCTCTTCCACATCTCCTCGGTAAAAGTCACGATGCTCACAGGAAGGCTCTTACGGTCAGAGAACAGAGAAGCCATCTATATGCCCAGGAAAAGAGGAATGGATTTATAAACCTGATGTAACTGCAATAACAGAGCTCTTCGTAATAATCAATGCAACAGGCCTACAGTCATGTACTGCAACACTGGCACTCCTTCATATTGAAAGTAAATTGAAGAACAAA
Organism: Mus pahari; assembly: GCF_900095145.1. NCBI lineage: Eukaryota > Metazoa > Chordata > Mammalia > Rodentia > Muridae > Mus > Mus pahari. The sequence goes on from NC_034596.1 coordinate 33,233,492, forward strand.
TCATTTGTCATGTAAAAAAAATGCAGAATGACGTGACTTACTTGTAAAGTGTTTATAATTACAGGTGGAAGGATAAGTGAAGGCTAGAGAGATGGATCAACAGTTATAAGTGTGTGGTGTTCAGTCAAAAGGCCCGAGTCCTATTCTCAGCACCAAATCAGGCCTACAACTCCAGCTCCACAGGGATCCAAGGTCTCTGGGCTCCACATGTACCTGCACTCACATGTACATAGCCACAAACAGACAGGCATACATGCACAATTAAAAATATTAACAATATTTCTATTTTTATTATATTTGTTTATATGTGAGGGTGTATGTAGTATGTGTATATATGTATATATGTATATATGTATATATGTATATATGTATGCATGTGTGTATGTATGTACACACACACACACACGTGTGTGTGTGTGAATGTTCATGCCACAGTATAACAAACAGAGACCAACTTTTGGAAGTCTGTTATCTCCTTCCATCATGGGAGTTCCAGGGATCAACTCGGTTCATCTGGCTTGGTGGCCAGGGCCTTTAGCAGACTTTACCACCTCATAGGATTCAGGTACCTTACGTGGTTTATTTCTTAGGAGAAAGGAAATAGCTAAGGAGATATCTGAGGAGAATGAGGGAAGTTAATGAATAGATATGTATTTATTAAATTTACTATTCATATTCTTATTACTGAAACATAATTTAAAAAATAAACAACATATGCTAAACGGGGGTATTTTCCATGTGTCCACTGCACACAGAGAAACCAGCTCTCCCCAGGATCACAGAAAACTATCTCACCCATGCCAATTAGAAGACAAAAACAGCCAGAGCTAACATCAATATTTAGCTCAAATTTTATAACCTTCCAAATTGTACTGAAGCAAGCAATCTCTATTTTTCCTTTAGTGTTAAGCAACTTCAAATTACATCTGAAGAGTCAAAAATCATACACCCTGGGAAGGGCTTTTTTCTGCCCTTCTCCAAAGAGGCACAGCCAGATGTAGAGAGCTATGCCTGAGAGTGAGTGTTTATGAACTGACCATGATAAAGATATTATTGCCTTTCAGCAAAAAAGTGAGACGGCCTATTTAGAAGTAACAGTGTTTAAATAAGGTAACCAGAGAGAGCAACATTCTACTGAGCCTTGCTAACACCTACTAGGAAGGATTATTAAAGCTACTTACTAGTTGAAGGACTCTTAGAAGAAAAATATTAATCTACTTTTAGTGGTTTAATGTCTTCCCCTTATCTCTATTTTAAAAAATGAAAATTGTGGCTATTTCTGTTGAAAATGTAAGGCCCCAGCGCATTTTGAAACATCAGGATTGCCTGCTTTGGTTTCTCAAGAAGATGATGAACATAACGGGACTTTCCATGGTGACTGCTCTTCCTCCTGGACTGGAAGACTGCCCCGTTGCCAAGAACCAGTAATAGGGTAAAATATGAGAAAAGCTATTTTGCAAGAAAGAAAACAACAAGCACAAGAGTAACCAAAGAATAATGTGTGACTTAAACAAGCTCTTGGTTGTCATCTACTCTTCTTCATTAGATTAGACAAAGTCTAATCGCGGCACACAGACCAAGGGTCCCTTTTCCTTTAGGCCTGAGAAAGCTAGTCAATTGTTAGGGTCAGTGGCAGACAACTTAATACCTGAGCCAAAGGGGTGATCAAAATATGAAAGGCAGTTGTAAGGGCAGCTATTAGAAATGAAGGCTTCTGTGTTGTTTTTCTGACCAAGCCAGGCAAATAGAATGTGCCAGATAAATTAACATCTCCATCAATGACTATGAATATTAAATACTTAGTCTCACAACATTATACCTGAAAGAAAATCACTGTTCCAACTAAAGTAATAGTATGGTACATGACTGGATGGAGTGCCTAAGATGGTGCCAGCCAGCACTTACAATCATAGCTTATCATTTTTCAATGCTTTACTTATCGATCACCACTGTGTTCAACATTCCAATTAGTATCCCTCTGACAGACACTCTCCTTTGGTCCTTGTCTCTCTTCTCTTGGTTCCTTTTTTCCTAGCCAATGAAACACTCTAGGGCAAGTTAAAAGTGTTACCTGTTTGCAAAATATCCCCTTTCTAGAGAAATGTCATTCTTTCCAACAAGTTCTATGAAGGACTCTTCCTGTTCTGTGTGGATCTGCTCCTGCGCAAGCGCTACCTCCTGTCCACCCCACTCACTTTCCCGCAACATAAAACAGTATGGACTTCTGAAATTACCCAGACTGCTTCTCCTTCCTAAAGGGGAAAAGTCCCCACTCCCCTTTAACAGGTATCTCCCACATATACACATAGGCTATCAACGATATCACATCCAAATAGACTTCCTCTATATAACCTCTCTTTACAACATCTATTGATTTATTTACTCTGGTACTTCAGGGAGAATGAGGAGTTTCCTCATTATGTTTTACAATAATTTATTTGGATTCTATTGTATTTCCTTCCAAGTTTGAGTGAATATTTTCTGTGTATTTAAAATGTCTTTAGCCCTGAGACCTATAGCCCTATAATATGAACTTCTATCACTACTGTTCCATGGTAATAGATGATTGGCATATGTCTTAACAATATGCATGACATTGCAGCAACCTTAAAAGTTCAGTCAGGTTACAAGCATAGAACTTCACACAGTCCTATTCTATCACCTACATTCATTATTTCACATTATTAATCTCTACATGCACGTCTTCTGATTTCTTACCATTACCTTTCTGAGTATGTGTCTCCTACAAGACTGTTAACACCATGAAAGCAAAGCCATCTGTAAATCTACCTCATAGGAGTCAGAAATAAATGACAAAAGATTAGCTAGCCCACATTTATTGCTGCTACCTGTCTAGATAAAATCCACCAAAAATAGTGTCTTTTAAGATGTCCATCTGACATAATTGTTCAGGAATATTTAATGACTTAAGTTCTACAGTGTCTACATATTGATCACCAAGTATAGAAACTCTACAGGGACCAAATTTAGTGTACAGAAAGAATTCCCAGAGTTGCTGATGATCAGATGAATTCTGAAGGGAAATATACAAAGATTCTATTTGAAACCATTTATATAAGCATGCAGTATTGCAAAGACCTTTTGTTTCATTTCTTAGACCATGGGAGACTTTAGACACCAAAAATGTTGGAAGAAGAGAAGGAAAGCAAGAAGACACAGCCATTGTTAAACTTTAAAAAACTTCTTGTCAAGTGACTATAGTACAGACTGAGGAGAAGATGAAAAGGGGTAAGACAAGAAACGAGGCTGGGGAGTTGCCAGGGTTACTGGAAACCTGGAACAGTATAGTATCATTGGGTTAACCTGTAGAAAAACAGGACAAAGCTGATCTTAGAATGATACAGGCAGTGGGGGAGCATCCCATATGGGAAGGAAGCTTGAGCAGGATGCCACCTCATGGGTCCAAATAGAAGAAGAAGAAGAAGAAGAAGAAGAAGAAGAAGAAGAAGAAGAAGAAGAAGAAGAAGAAGAAGAAGAAGAAGAAGAAGAAGAAGAAGAAGAAG
>NC_034596.1:33237020-33239178 GCF_900095145.1 Mus pahari
AAGAAGAAGAAGAAGAAGAAGAAGAAGAAGAAGAAGAAGAAGAAGAAGAAGAAGAAGAAGAAGAAAGAAGAAGAAGAAGAAGAAGAAGAAGAAGAAGATGAAGAAGATGAAGAAGAAGAAGAAGAAGAAGAAGAAGAAGAAGAAGAAGAAGAAGAAGAAGAAGAAGAAGAAGAAGAAGAAGAAGAAAGGCCAAGACCAGGATAAGGAAAGAAGGGGCAGACCAGAGGAAATAGAACACAGAAATGGAGAATCAAGGAGGAAGAATCCACAGCACCGAGAGATGACGTCAACCATGACCCCTGAGGTTTCTGACATGGCAAACAGAAAGTGGCTCTAAGGAAAGGCTAAGAATAGGGCACAGCAAGTAGCCCAAGTCTTCCTCTTTTCATGAGCTGAGGGAAGCAAAAAAACATCCAAGTTTACTGTTCTTGGAACTAATGGCGGATCTTATCTTCTTTTAGCTTCCAGTTTCCTAAAATAAACATGTATCATTCATAATCAGAACATTTCCTGATCTCGCCCCCCCCCCGACTTTTCCAGAAACACTGGTTTTACATACTCTTAACCACTGGAATGTCCCAAAGTCCTGAAAATCAAAACCATGTGTGTCATTGTTGGACATAGGGGAGTTGGAGACTTCACACTTTTGTGTAAAGAAAGTCAATAAGTAGTACAGCCTACTTGCTGAGTCCCAGGGCGATGAAAGGCTGTTCCTCCCCACAAAGAAAGGATGGAGCCTCAAAAATGATGCTTAATGTTGTTCTCTGTGCCCCCTCTGTACTCCTGTATATAAATATGTGCACCTCACAAGACAGCCAGCAGAAAAGGAAGTTACACTACCTACCAGCTGACCCATGTCAACTTAGGCACTTCTCCACAAACGGTATCTATCACATGGCACAGAATTTTTTGTATGGCACTTATTCTAAGGATACTTCATATATCCAACTGTATTCCATACCACATTAATAGGTAAAATAAATGGCATGCTCACTTCCTATGAGTTTCCACTTAATTTTTACTTAATCACACTGACAAATTATCTTATTTATATATTCACAATATTGATGGTGTTATTTATTAAAGCAATTCTTCCGTCACTTTTCCAAAAAGCAGAACTTCTCATAACACCTGCCACCTTCTCCAGGAGCATGGGCCTTTCTCCAAGATGTTGGCATGTGATCGAATGCACAGAAAGGGCTCACGGCGAGCACAGCCCCACTTCCTTATTTCTTTGAGAAATTTTTCAAGTTTAAAAAAATGATTACTATTATTTACTACAAAATGCAAACACACCACTATGGAAGTGTCTTCTTTGAACAGCAGTGTAAGTGTCCTAGAAAGGAAAAAGCCATACCTGTCACTTTCACTAAAGCAGAGAAAGAGAGTAAAACTTCTTATCCCAATAACAACATGACAGCATTTTATAAGAATCTGATAGCTAATCAGCAAACACACATTGTTAACAGACAGAAGAAATGCAAGGTGAAGAATGGAAACTGCTGATGTGGAAGAGGAATTGCTCTTCCACATCAGCAATTTCAGAATTGCTCAACATTATAGTTTATATTATCATTTAAAGGTTCTGTTTAATTGGGGAAAATTAAGACCCTTTTGTAACATTTACTTTTGTCTGTGCATGAGTATGAGTGCACGTGGGTGGGTGTGCATGCCATGGTAAGGTGTACATGTATGGGTGTGCAAGCCATGGTACACAAGTGGAAATCAGAACAACTTTCAGGAGACAGTTCTCTTCTTCCACATGTGGGTTTCTGGGATCAAATTCAAGGTCATCAGACTTGGTGACAATTGTCTTTATCTGCTGAACCACTTTAATTGACCCACAAATTATGACACATCTAATATCTTCTGTATCTCTAAAAATGCTAACAGGAAGAATGGAAATGGGGACATGATTAAAATATGAGCTTCAGGTTCTCCAAGAAGCCTATGAATAGCATAGGTTGGGGGGACTAGAATTCAGCAGGAATGTCTGCTTACCTGCCTGCTTGCCTGCTTGCCTGCCTGCCTGCCTGCCTGCCTGCCTGGCTGGCTGGCTGTTTGCCTGCTTGCCTGCTTGCCTGCCTGCCTGCCTGCCTGCCTGCCTGCCTGCCTGCCTATTTGCCTGCCTGCCTGCCTGCCTGCCTGCCTGCCTGCC
>NC_034596.1:33239304-33254887 GCF_900095145.1 Mus pahari
CTGCCTGCCTGCCTGCCTGCCTGCCTGCCTATTTGACTGCCTGCCTGCCTGCCTGCCTGCCTGCCTGCCTGCCTGCCTGCCTGCCTGCCTGCCTGCCTGCCTGCTTGCTTGCTTAACAGCTACCTAAGTTCCTCTAGGAAGTATTGACTTAATTAGGATTTAGGAAAAATGTCCCAACACAGTTAGGGATGAGAATCAATTCCATGAAGAACCAGAGATCTGTGTGTTGAAACTATGATTCCATGAACTGATATGTATGCTAGATCCCATGCAATGCTTCGTGAATACTTGATATGTGCGCTAGACTCCACTTATTATATGACGCATGTACTAGACCCCAGACAATACTTGATGGGTATGCTACAACCCCTTGTGTTAGTTAAAATGCGTGCACACGATAATTGATGCACGTGCTAGACTCCATGTTAGTTGATATGTATGATCAAGTCTATGTATCATTTGAGGGGTGCGCTGGACTCCTCACGACACTTGACCCCTGTATTCTGAACACATCTTACTAAGGTATATAGGTACATAAACAAATGATGCATTAAATAATACCTTGGAACAGGATAAAAACTGCGGTCTTTTCAGATAGATAAGAACCACGAAAAGGGGGTATAGAAATGGAAATAGAAAAAAAAAAAAAAAACATGAATTCTACCTCTCACTCAGGCTATCACTCTTGAGAGCTCTATCAGAACACACAAGTGGACTCCTAATGCATCAGCAGTTTAGAATCTCACATGCTGAACTAAACTGTCTTCTCAGCTACACAAGTACCCTGGCATCATAAAAATCTGCCCTATTTAATTCAGAGCAATTCAGTCTCCTCTGGACTTAGTATTCCTTTCTGAACGCCTAAGTCTTGAACTGTTTGCTATGCAGAATTTCTTGTCCAAGCAGCAGCTCAGAGAACAGAGCCGCCTATGGGCTCTGAGGGGTTTCTAGACTCTGTGCACCTGGGGATCAAAGGCAGGACTTTCAGATAAATTTAAACCTTTTCTAAGATGTTCTCAAAATGTTTACGATTTTTTAAATTTATCACCACACATGGGGGGGTGGTCTTTTCAAATAGGTAATTTTTTTTTTACCATCCTGAAAGTGCGTTTTTAGAAACGATAATCACGTCACTCTGAAGTACGGAACCTAGCAAGGGAACAATACAGTTTACTTTTGAAAGGACTATGCAAAATACTCATTACTGAACAATAGAAGCTGTGCTGCAGCAGGGCCCTGGGTTCAATTTTAAAACGCCTGGAGCCTGGTGTGGCTGCCTTGCTAATCAGGGCACACACTCCTCACCAGCTGGAGAGGCTTGTTTCAGAGTGGCTAGCCTCGTCCAAACAAAATTGCTGTTCACTGAGAAGTTTACCTTTACAAAGTGATAGGAAAGCAAATTCCAGTGTATCCACTCCATTAAAAAAGCAGTTGATTTCCCATTCAAAAGGTTGAGTGATCTCCACATCAAATATTGTACCAAAAGACCTTTGCTTCTAGGTTAGTATTTTACTACTAAAGAATCTTACAAAATGGACAAGGTATGTGTGTGTGTGTGTGTGTGTGTGTGTGTGTGTGTGTGTACACATCTAATCCTCAGTGGCAGAAGATTAAAATACTTTATACTTGGTATTGCATACCAAGAAATAACTCATAAAATTATTATTATTATAATTAAAACAATGTGATTATTGTCATGGCTAATTAAAAACCCTCAATCCTCAATTATCTAAACATAGTTACAAATAATTTATCCTATATGTTGTTTCAACTTCTTAATTCTGGTTACTTGAGTTAAAATATGAAATAAGAGATGAAATGCCATCTGAATTTAGTCCTGGAGCAAAAAAAAAAAGTTAAGTCCTGAATAAACTGGTATATATTTCATATTTCATAAGTTGGTAGACTCAAGTAGGAAATATACATATATAATAATGTATATGATGTTAGGTATATAATTTTTGAAAAGTACAAGGAAATTCACAATGTTTGATCTCTTCTCTAGGAAAATTCTGGTTTTCTTTAAAGGATGAAGGCCACGCCCCTGTCGCTGAGAATCTCTGAGAAGGAGACTGGTTTCCCATCCAAGATTCTCTCTTGCCAGGTAAAGATCCCTGAATGCTTACAGGTTACATTTGAGACGGACTTTTCTCTAGGCAATGAGTAGCTTGGCTTTGGGGAAAAGAACTTGCACTCTGCCACTGACTCCCTTCAAAGGCTGGGCTGCCTGAGGCCTCAGGTTTCTGCATAGGGCTGTGCTGTCACAGTGGGAACTACAGTCAATTATCATACATGAGCCTCCTTAAAAGAGCCACATTTGTGCTTTTACAGATCTGCGAGCAAGATGCCTAGCAGCAGGTGAACTAGGGAACTTTCCAAGTGTTCATAAGACCATCCTCAGGAATATCCATCCTCTCTATGGAACCTCAGGAAAGCCCTTCCTTCCTCCCTACAGAGCCCCAGGAAAATCCATCTGTGGCATGACTCTCCTGGAGGGACTTGAAGGAATATCTATTCACCACAGATAGGACACTGACACACCAAAGGAAGGATTCTATGCATATCCAGCTTGGTCAACCTAAGGCATTAGGGTTCCTTAAAGAAATGTAGGTGACTGAAAGGCAACCACATCACTGGAAGGCCCCACCAGGCACGGGTGATTCATGAGTGCTATATCACTGATATCTTTACTTGGTCAGTCTTCCACTTCCTGGATACTCTAGTACCCACCCTGAGACCATGGGCACTGGGGCACAATTATGTGAAGTTGGGGGACAGCATGAGAGCACAGTGGCTAGGACTTCAAGGGAGGCTCTGGCAATCCATCCCATCTGCTACATGTTACATCTCCTTGAATGCTGAGTCAAGATGAAAATGGTCATGTGGTGCCTGGAAGTTGGTGTTCCACTCTGTTGTCTCAGCTTTTAAGCCCGTGATCTAGTTTCCCTCTTCTCTTCTATGTCTATCAAATATCTCCCCACCCCCTTCACAAGATAGATGTGTATGGTTGTGTTTACCCACTGGAATAATAGAGAACAGTCAATCAAGAAGCTCACCTGGAGCTCCTTAATTGAATTGCATCTGCAAAATCATCTTTGGTCATAAAAAGATAACATTCATACTTTCAAAGATTGGTATGTGCACTCACATGAAGTGCCCTGTGCTAAGCCCACTGTAGGTGTCTCATACAACTTAACATATTATAAAACATTAAACGAAGCCTTCCAAGTTAGTTCTGCTTGCCTCACACAAAGAGTCAAATGGTTCATGTGTACCCGATAAAGCGCCATACATCCCAGCAATGATTTAGTGCTAGGGTTAAAATCAATATAAAAAAATTCCAGATTACAACGAAAGTGGTAATAATATCTGGTGAAATAAAATATTTACTAGTTCCGATCAGACTCCTCATTCCCTAAAATGCACCATTTAAAACCAGGTAATACATTTTGTGGCCACATCTAGAAGTCTGCTAGAACCTCTAGGCAGCAGGCAGTATCCTGACATGTGTTGACTGGCATGTTCTATTTCTCTGCCTAGAAATCACTAGCCTAGGCAGGCAGCAGTATGCAATGAAGACAATCAAGAGCTGTGTACTGAGAAACACCAGATACACATCTAAGGCCTGTCCCTGGGTGAAGGGCTTCAAGCAAGTATTGCTTTTCCCTTCTCTTTCCCACTCAATCTTCTTCAAAGACATTCTCATTTCTAATCATGTGTATGTGTGTGGACATGTCCACATGAGCACAGATGCCGGAAGAGAACAGACACTTCAGATTGCACTAGTGTTGTTACAGGCAGTTGTGAGATATCTGATGTATATACTGATTAGTTTTGTCTACTTGACATAAGCCTAGCACGACCTTGGAAAAATGACTCTCAATTGAGGAACTGCCTCTATCAGATTATCCTGTGGGCATGTCTTGGGTGTTTTCTTTATTGCTAATGGATGCAGAAGAGCCCATACCTCTGGAGGCAGATGGACGTTAAGCTGGTACCCTGAACTAAGTCAGAAAAGTAGTTGAGCAAGCCAGTACATACCATTCCTCCATGGTCACTGCCTAGTTTCCTGCCTCCAGTTTCCTGTTTGACTTCCTAATAAGACTCCCTTAGTGATGGTGTGTGCCCTGGCAGTTGTAAGATAATGTTGCTTTTGGACAGAAACAGGAATAGAAAACAAAGCAGACGGATGCAGGTGCTAGGAACTGAACGTGGGTCTTCTGCAAGAGAAGTATGCCTACTGGGCCAGATTCCCCACCCCCCATTCTCTTCCTCTATGATATGAAAACATTTGCTGAGCATTTTCCTACCCAGCAAGATTCATAAAGCAATGGACTTGACTCCTTAGCGCATTGCCTATCGCTTGTTTGCCAGGAAGCCAGAACAGCTGCTTGATGCAGCTCCAGTGGCGCAGAGCCGATGGATGCTGCTGTTGCTGTCATTCTGTCTCCCTCTTTTCAGGACTTGGACTCTGAGGGTTACATTCTTGGGGACTTTCTGCATTATAATTCCTTTTATGTCTTTTCCTGAGAAAAGTATTCTGAGTCTTTTTAGGAAAGTCTTGAACTTACAATCTCTTCTGCTTTTAGGGAAATAACTTTATCTGGCCTATTTGGAAGTCTTCTTTATGACCTGGAGATCTTGATAAACACTAAAGGAGGCCATGACTCCAAAAATCTCCTTGGGGTATCTTCCCCTAAGCAAATTCAAATGGAACAGGGTAAACTTAGAGATAATTGAAGAACTCCAAGTGGCCAGGCCAAATGGTAATGAATTCAAGGTCTCTTTTACAATACTCTTAGAGCTCTCTGAATATGAAGTTTAAAGATAGGGGGTCATACATGGTACAACATTGGTGGAATAGGACTCAGTAAATAAGATAGATTGGCTAAAATAACATTTTTCTACTGTATAGTATAAATGTTGAAACATATAGTAAAATAAGTTAAGTATTAGTATTTGCTATTCATAAAAGGGCCTGTTCAGAAATTTTCTGTTTGTCTTCTGTGTTTTCTAAGTACAAATACTGCCAGCCTAAAGGCAGGCTGTCATATAAAAATGTGTTTGCCTTGATAGAAACATTCTTTATATTCTTTGAATTGGAATTATAAGACTAATAATAAAAATAAAATCTGTTCTATTTATGCTTTCTAATTGTGACTGAAGCTGTAACCCTGATAGGTAATGAAAAATCAAATACATGACCAGAGACAAAAGGATATAATCTGTACTTTTTGAACAACCATTACTCTGCCGCTGTCCTTTGAATCCTGTATAAACAAAGAAGCAACTTGATCGCTAGTCAGTCTGAACTGCAAGATTCCCCTGATAACCGTGCCTGATTCATTCCTCCCTTGCCAACTCGTTATCTTCTTTCGGGCCACCAAGCAATCCTACTTTGTCTACTATAAGTTTGTGGAAATGTTGCAGCCTGTCATATTCTCGGCTTGCTCGGAGCTCACTAATATTTGTACCTATTTGTGCCAAGAACCCAAATGTATGAATGTACACGTGCATGCATACGCACATACACACAAACACACACCACGTACACAACACATACATACTTACTTCTGAAAGCTAAAGGGCATCGTTCTATGTGACTCCGTTTCTCAGGGGCATCTTTCTCTGTAACTCCATTTCTCTCCCTATCATCTCTCCATCAGAGAACGTGAGGAACTCTCAACCCGTTCTTACACTCCCTTCTCGATGCCATCCTCACCCTGAAGTCTTGACATCAACAAGAACAGGGCCTTTGTTGGAATCAAAAAAGCTCAGCCCAAGAATCCTCATCAAGATAATTTTCAAGGCGATACAACTTTCTCCTTCCTCCCCAAAAAAATGATTTCTTATTTTTGTCAAATTAATAAGAGTTTTCCTACCTTGTTCTATTAATAGCTAGAATAATTTAAAGAAAAAATATACATGAAATAACAGCACAGATTCTAACACGCATTTCAAACTCAATATATTATTCCTATCATTGACATTATTTCTATTACTATTAAGTAAGCTTCAGGAACTGAAATTAGATCTGTTAAGATGTTAAAAAAAAATCTAGTCAATACTCTTACTCTGACTAAGAAAACTGTTGAAGTCAGAATCACAGTGTGATTCAATACTGTATTCTAAGGGGCTGTCATGCGTAGAAACAAATGCCAATGAATTCCACTCTGAAAACAGTTTTGCATAGTTTTATTTTTAGCTTCTCAAAACTGGCCTGATTCTCCTTTTGCTGGATGAAAAGAATTCCCTCTGAAATTTCTAATGTAGCAAACAAAGTTAGAAGAATATTTCTGATTTCAGCAGGTGGTCACAAGCATGGGGTTATGGTGAGAGCCAGCAGTGTTGATGTGACTCAGAATCCTGCCAAGGGCCTAGGGATGGGACGCTGTTCGCTGTGCTGATAGCGCACAAGTGATCTTTCTTTCCTTCTGTGTGGTCCTTGTAGCTAATTTTTTCCTCTGACAATTCATATGCACTTTCTATTGCCTCAAACAGACTGACACATGGGTATCCGATGCTGTGTTCAACCCATGCATTTTGATAATGTCAGGCATAAGTGCAACTAAAGTAGAAGTTAAACCCTAGCTCCAATGGTCTTGGTGTATCAGAAACATAGACAGGTCTTTATGGTCACCTAAAGGCTGATTTATTTCCCTAGAAGTCATTTAATAATGTTTTTATTAAAATATGCCATGACGTTAATAAATAATAATTTGCTATCTAACTGAATCACACATAACAAAGATAATACTCAGCCACCTCACTGACTAAAATGGCAAGCTTCACAGTACAGAGCCTGGGACATTAGCACAGTCACACACCATAGACACCAAGAAGAACGTGGTACCCGAGAGCCAGCCCATCCACAGGAAACATCTCTGATGCTCATAATGGTACAAGGATCCAGAACCAGGGAGGTGAACATCGAAATCAAAGCTAAGTTTCACTCTGGGACTGCTCAAGAAGCAGCACCCAAGCCCTTAAAAAAGAAGAAGAACTGGATGAGAGGAGATATGCATATGTGCACAGATACACACATATGTAGATACAGCCATCTCTTAAAGAGTAACGTTAAGCAAGCAAACAAGAGAGTAAAATGTAATGCCACAAAAATTCAGTGTGCTTCCCATGGCAACTTCCAATAGTCAAATGGCTCTTCCCAGCATAAGTGACATGAAAGCATTTATGGAAACATGTTGCCTTCTATTTTCTCTATAAAAAAATCATTTTTTTCCATTTTATGTTTTTGGTTATCTGTCTCAAGTGCCATTTTAAACTCAAAGTAATCAACAACAACAACAAAAAACCTGTATTGGTTAAGTCATTTAAAGGGTGTTCACATATACTTTGCTAAAATAAAATATTCATATTTACTGAGTGATGTGTTTACCCTAAAAGAAAAAAATAAAATAAAACTGGGGATAATAGCAAACAAAAAAACCAGATACCATACACTTCTAAAAATAAGTGTATTCCAAATCTTCCAGACTTAGTCCCCAAGTGTCCCTCGACTCACAAGAAGTCATGCTGTTTCTCATCTCGTGGATGTGTGACAATTCTTCTCCTATGTCACTCAGAATGACACCAGTGCTTAACTAAGAGCTTAGGATTATTCTCCTATGAGGCTGATGTGAGGGATGGATCGCTTTAATTTATTATGGAGTCTTACATAGTTTCTGAGAGTAACCCTGTTTATGCTAATGTTCCCTGTACAATCCTGGGATAGATGTTATGGTTTACACCACAGTTCACATCTCTATGTTTTGTGTTACTAATTTCCAATGCAGTTTGTGTCAGAGACTAAAGACGGTGAATAAGAAAGAGATGAAAATAAACCAAAATTTGTTTTCACTGGCAGACAACTGGCACAACTGTTTCTATGGTGAACAGTTTCATCTATAGTAGAGTCCAGAGGACTCACACATAAGACAGTTGATTTAATTCAGTTATTTTAAAATAGTGTTAAAATCTTGTGCTACACATACACACACTCACACATATATTCATACAAACTCACACACATACATACTCACACATACACTCACATACATACACACACTCTCTCTCACACACACACACATACTCATACACTCACACACACACACACAATCACACACAAGTCAACTAGAAAAGCCATGTCACCTTATTCAGTGGAGGGAAAGGACGGTACCCTGGGATGCTAATATACAGAAACAACCACATTCGAGAAGGACATGTTCCTCATTATCAGCCTTCCATGATCCTCAAAAGATCAACTTAGGACAAACACTTTATTGTACATATAATAAAACTAAGGCCAAACAAGTCCAAAGAACTTAGCCAACATCTCTTAATGTGTCCAGTTGAGCCTTTGAATGTTTCTTGAAAGAACATGTTGCATTTTTTTTTGAAAATGATTCATTTCTTCCTTTTAATTCATGGAACAATTCTTTTCTGATCTCCGTTAAAAAAAAAAAAAACAAAAAAAAAACAGGCTAAAAACTTCAATCATAGTTTTTGAATGTATTCAGAGATGACAAAATATTTTTTCTATTGTTCCTTCATATTGTTCCAATCTTATGAGCATTTCTAAACACCTGAATGTAGTTCCTTTTTACTTCCGCACTTAGCAATTTGGAGACCATTGTGGAATTGGAAGCTACTAATTGTCTAAAGAAAAAAGAAACAACGTCAGTGGTACACGTTGGCACACTGAAGGCAAGAAAAAGCACTTAATTGCTATGACTTGGGAGCAAAGAAAAGGAAGCAAATGAACACGTAATACAGTTTTGCAAAGAGACACGTGAAGGTGCTCTTCACATGGAGAGGAATGTGAACACATTCAACACTGAGTCCCCAAGTCTGTAATTAGTACCTGGCCCAAAGAGCAAGCAGAGAGTCTCCATAACCTATCCATTGCCTTTAGCTAAAATAGCTCTTACACTTGATGCCAGCCACTTCCTTACATAGAGCAAAATGGAGAAAGGGGTTTCTTTACATTGTGACTGAAATTACCGACCATTACAACTATGTTTTTTAGATGTTTCAATGGTCAGACTACAAAGGCCAAAAGTAAGTAGGTGAAGCTGCCCAGCTCTGCCTAGGAAAACCTATGAGAAGTCCTTTCCAAGGGAAGTCATTTCATTACCTTTTATAGGTTGTTTGTTTTAGTACCTTCCCTGGCTGTGACATCAGCCTAGTTCCTTCTTTGGTCAGGAGCAGAAGGTAACAACATTGGGCACAGCTTTTATGAGAAATGACACTGAAACCTGAACTTACTTCAGGTTTGTTCAAACAGCCTGTGTGTGACTCCTACACAATGGTCTCCTAACTCTGTACTGCCACTGCATCCTGATTTTTTTTTTCAGCCAGCAGCCAAATAGCCTAACAGCTATTGGTTAACCCACCAAAGCTTATTTGGAGCATGTACTACACAAATCATTCCAGATGCTTTGGCTTTGGCCACTTCTACTACACCAACCATCTCAAACTTCTGAATGTACCTGGTCTGCATCAGTCAGCTTTTCACTACTATGAAAATTTCTGAGATAAGCCTCTTAAAAAAGAGAAAACGAGGTCTCATTTATCAATTCTTGATCTCGGAGCATGAGCTATGGGAGTTCTGTTTAAGAACTTTCCCCTTGTGCCAATGAATTCAAGGTTCTTTCCCACTTCCTCTCCCATTAGATTCAGTGTATCTATCTGGTTTTATGTTGAGGTCCTTGATCCACTTGGACTTGAGCTTTGTGCAAAGTGACAAATATGGATCTATTTTCATTTTTCTAAGGCAAAAGACATAGCCAATAAGACAAAAAGGCAACCTACAGATTGAGAAAAAAATATTCACCAACCCAACATCTGATAGAGAGCTAATATCCAAAATATATAAAGAACTCAAGAAGCTAACCACCAAAAACTCAAACAACCCATTCAAAAAAAAAAAAAAATAGGATATAGAACTAAACCGAGAATTCACAGCCAAAGAATCTTGAATGGCTGAGAAACAACTTAAGAAATGTTCAAAGTCCTTAGTGGTCAGAGAAATGCAAAACAAAATGACCCCGAGATTCTACCTTACACCAATCAGAATGGCTGAGATCAAAACCTCAGGCAACAGCACATGTTGGCGAGAATGTAGAAAAAGAGGAACACTCTTCCATAGATGGTGGGATTGCAAACTGGTAAAACCACTCTGGAAATCAATCTGGAGGTTCCTCAGAAAATTGGAACTAGATCTACCTGAAAACCCAGCAATACCATTTTGGGGAATATACCCAAAAGATGACCCACCATGCCACAGGGGCACATGATCCACTATGTTCATAGCAGCCTTGTTTGTGATAGCCAGAATCTATAAACAACCCAGTTGTCCCACAACAGAAGAATGGATACAGAAAATGTGGTTTGTTTACACAATGGAATACTACTCAGCTGTTAAGAAAGATGACATCCTGAGTTTTGCAGGCAAATGGATGGAACTAGAAAATATCATCCTGAGTGAGCTAACTCGGACCCAAAAGTACATGCATGATATGTACTTACTAATAAATGGATATTAGCCAAAAAAAAAAAAGTGCCAAATACCCAAGATACAGCCCACAGAACTCAAAAAGGTCAGCAAGCTGAAGGGCCCAAGTGAGGATGCCTCAGTCTCAGTTGGGAGGGAGAAGAAACCAACCACAAGAGGGTAAGGAGGGACCTGGGAGGGAAAAAAGATGGGGGGTGGCACCGGGAGGTGAACATGATCAGGTATTGGGTGGGAGAAAAGGACTGAAATTCCTGGGGGTACGAAGAAAGAATGGAAACATGCAACTTGGGGAGGTAGGAGGTTGGGGGGACCCTCCAGAATATACCAAAGACATGGGAGGTGAGAGACTCTCAGGACTCAAAGAGAGGGACTTTAGATGAAATGCCCTACATTTGGGAGAGGGAACTTGTAGAGCCCACCTCCAGCAGAAACAGGGCATCAAGTGAGGGATGAGGTTGCCATCCCACAGTCAAAACTCTGACTCATAATTGTTCCTGTCTGAAAGAACTGCAGGGATAGAAAAGGAGAGGAGCCTGAGGAAAAGAAGGTCCAGCAACAGGCCCAAAGTGGGATCCAGTTCAAGGGGAGGACCCAAGGCCTGACACTATTACCAAGGCTACAGAGCACTCACAAAGAGGGACCTATCATGACTGTCCTCCTAAAAACCCAACAAGCAGCTGAAAGAGTCAGGTGCAGATATTTACACCCAAGAAATAGACAGAAGCTACTGACACCTGTGGTTGAATTAGAGGAAAGCTGGAAGAAGCTGAGGAGAAGGGTGAACCTGTAGGGGGACCAGCAGTCTCAATTAACCTGGACTCTGGAGATCTCTCAAACACTGGACCACCAACCAGGCAGCACACACCAGCTGATATGAGACCCCCAACACATATATGGCAGAGGACTGCCAGGTCTGCATTTAGTTAGAGAAGATGCACCTGACCCTCAAGAGACTGGAGGCCCCAGGGAATTTAGAGGTCTGGAATGGTAGGGGTGGAGGGTGGGGAATGTCCTTGTGGAGACAGGGGGTTGGGGAGGAGGTATGGGATGTGGAACAGTTGCAGAGTGGACTGGGCAGGGAATAAAATCAGGAGTTTAAAATGAATGAATGAATGAATGAATGAATGCCAAATAACAAAAAAAAAATGTTTATTTTGGCTCACTTTCAGGAAATTTGGTCTGTGGTCTCTTAGCCACTCTGAGCCAATGGTAGAGCAAAAGGATCACAGCGGTGAACACACAGTCAAGGTTATCTGTTCTCTCATGTGGCCAGGAAGCATAGGCAGACACAGGAAGTGGGTGGCAGAATATTATCCTCATCTAGGGCATATCAACCATCACAATTTCCTCCCTCTAGACTTACCTCTTAAGGTTCCACTGCATCCAAACAGTGTCACAGGCCAGTGGCCAAACTTCAATCTGGCCTTTGGAAGACACTTAAGATACGACAAATACAATAAACACTCTCCCAGTTGTCCTCTTCCTTTCATGCACATGGACAGTTTGCATAAAATGTCTACTCTAGATGACAAAGGTTCACTGGCCATTCCTCTTAAAGTTAGAAGCAATCAGACTTCAATAACAAACAAGAGAAGATCAAATTGTGAGCAGTAAAGATTTCCAAACTCTGAACAATGATAAGCAACAAGAAAGCAAATTTTGATTCCTATCAGTTTTACCTCTTCATTTCGCAATTTGGAAACTGCTGAAATTTTGACGCTATGGATGATATAGAGCAAAATCAGAGAAGTGCCATTACTGGGGTGGGCAGGGGAGGGTGTCTCACCTGTGAGCCTGGTTGTGATGGATTTCCTGGGAGTCAAGCTATCTCTGGGTATGGGAGGAAGTCTGCCCCTGGAATAAACAAATCAATGAAAGAGAGAAGTCCCTCATTTCGGTGACTGGAGCAAAGACTAAGAAGAAAATGAACATATTATACGGCTCTATGTATACAAAATGGCTAGAACAGAGCTCACTCTGGCAGCGAAGCTATAACCCCTGTAACAGGAGGTGGAAACAAGAGGACCAGCAAGCTGTCCAATGCCAACCTTAGCTACATAGCAACTTGAAGCCACCCTGGGCTACTTGAGACCCTGTCTCAAGAAAAAATTAAATGTCATAATAGATCACTCTAACAAAGAAAAAGTATAATAGTTGAGAGATGGAAATATTCAAATATCAAAATGTTCTTAGGTTGGTATGGTTACCATGGCAGTGACACAACTCTGAGCATAGACTAAAGAAATGGTTCAGTTTACATGGGTGAAATGTATGATGTGCGAATTATATCTCAGTAAAGCTATAGCCAAAGAACACAGACACATTTTGGTAAATAGAACACCAAGAAAAGCATATTTAAGGCGTAATTTAGTAAAGTGTGTGAGTCTTCACATACACACACACACACACACACACACACACTACTGCTCCTCATGCCTGTTCTCACAGCTCTGAGACAACATGGCCTTTCCCACCTGAGAGGCTTGCTGTTCACCAAGTATTAAGGCCAGTTGGTTTGCTTGAATTTCTTTTGGTTTTTCTCTAGCCACACATTATTCATCCTCAAGAAATCTCTCTTCTTACTTCTACTTCCTCCAAGAGTTTAAACACAATTCGGCCTACAGGGAGCAACACAGTGGCTCCCCCTCTGAACTGTGACTTCCTCCTCCCTAACAGTGACATCAGTGTTCAACTACACATTCAACCGTGTGAACATTTTAACTGTCTTCCCCTCCAGTGACTACATGACTCGTGACGGTAAGAGCTACACCAGTTTTACACGCTAGGAAAGCTCACAGAAACAGTATGGAGAAAGTGTCCACTGGATAAGTAAGAAGATTGATAATACTTAACTGGTCAACACAAGGAGTTCACGGCATGGCTTCCAAGTTAGATGTAATTTAATGTGCAAAATGGATAAGTGGGAGGAAAAACATTCTAGTCAACAATATAATGAAATCAAATGTCCCATTTTCTTCGTGGTTAACCATTTCATTAAAACCAGACAGAATCTTAAGTCAAATTCAATCTGGTTGAATTTAAGTACCCACGCTTTCAGGTATGTTAGTATAATTAAAACCCACTAAAAGGCTACTCACTAATAGGACTGTTAGTTGGTAATTTTTAAAAAGGACAAATAAAAAAGTCCTTTTGGCATTGAACTTAGTATCTAGCATGAGATGAAAAGTCGGGCTACAACAATACTAAAATTCACCTTTAAAACATAATAAAAACAAAAGAAAACTAAACATGTGAAGAAATGCTTCATGTAGTATATATGAATTTAAAATGTTTCCAATACAAAGTTCAGTGTTCAAAAAGAAAATCTAGGCATTCAGTGAAGCTTAAGCAGTATGGATTTTAGCTACAAAGTCTTCCGCCATAGCCACACAAATAATAGACAGGAAGAAATCACAGGATTCAATCCCCACCTTATCACAGGGTCAATTTGTTCAACATTTCTCAAAGACTAGGGACATGGATTTTATTTGTTTTCTTGTTAAAATGAAATTCAGAGAGAGGGAAACAAACACATCATCTTTGGAAGATAATCCTGTAAGAGTCTTGGTCTGCACTGGTAGAATGGTAAAGGGAAGAAGAGGAGGCAGGAAAGGCATAGGAGATGGCACTTTAAGATGAAGAGGTGGGTACCATGAGGGAAAGAGAAGGAGGGGAAATCAATTCTCCGATACATTAATTATAAAGAATAAAGAATCATGGCACAAATAACGACTCAGTAGGTAGATCTCACACATAACCCTGTAATTTAGTTAAAACGTGGTATCAAATCCTTTATTCCTGCTATGCATATTGTGTGTGTCTTGGAACACTGCAGAGGCCGCCTTCCTGGAGCTACTGTTTCTGTCAAGAGTCTGCCCAGGATTGACATGCTTCGAACAATCACTTGTACATGCTACGGTCCCGAGAAAAACTCCAAACCGAACAACCTACAGCTGAGTCTTCCCAGTGCTATCATAGGGCTCAGAGGCCATTCATGTTGGCTCTGTCTTGCTTCACACCTGGGAAAGCTTGGGTCCCTGGAGCTTAGATGTGCTGCATTCCTATCATCACCGTTAGCACAGTTTCTGCTCAGTGGTCCACAAAGTTTGGAGCACCAATTAAGGTCCCTAGAGTAATCAGTCATTATCCTGATGTTGCTACAGTTTTCCCAGCCCGGGGTCTAAGACGTTCGAGGTAAAGAATTGTTTCCTACAGTTTGCTTCAGTAAGGTTAGCACACTGTTTGGATCCACCTATAGTGGTGGCTCTGACACAGGGAACTCTGGCATCTGCAGCTGTATTCAGAATGTAGAAGATATGGCAAAATGATTGTAGAAGCTTTACAGTTTGCTAAAATTGAAAATACAGCTCATAAGTGACTGGATCTCAATTATGCACTAGAGTTTTATGAACTATTCCGAAAATTTGTGTTGTAAAATGTGCAAAAAAATTGCCTACAAAGCTTATGATATATACATAAAGAAAAATATCAATAACAATTAAATTTCAGGTGGAGTCTAAAATACCGTTAGTTCACAAAATGGTTTCATTAGAGACAAGCACACTATCAAAATAAAAAACTAAAAGAATGGCTGGAAAACATGTATTTGCATGGGGTTTTAAATTATGACTTTTGATACTTCTCTGAATTGAAGTATTAATTCCAGTAGTTCATTTTATATAAATATATAACTGGCAAAATCTAGTGCACAAAGCTATTAGCAATAATAAACAGGCTAATCCTAGTTATTGCACTATTAAATTAAACACTGGATGTTTTGAACATCAGAGGGATTAAAGTTCTCACTTACCAATCTTGAGCAACTCAACTTAAAAATCCAAAAGCAAAACCGAGGATTAGCCCAAAGTAAGCAGGATCCCTGGGCAGCCTTAACACTAGAAGAAGCCAAGAGATAGAAGGTATGTAAGCAGGGCTACCAGATTCTACAAGGAAAGCCTAGTAATACAGGATGCCCACTTCTGGTTTTGGTGGCAGTGGTGATGGTGGTGATAGTGGTGGTAGTGGTGATGGTGGTGATGGTGGTGATGGTGGTGGTGGTGGTGATGGTGG
>NC_034596.1:33255117-33257560 GCF_900095145.1 Mus pahari
GGTGGTGGTGGTGGTGATGGTGGTGGCAGTGGTAGCGGTGGTGGTGGGTGGCGGTGGCGGTGGTGATGGTGGTAGTGGTAGCAGTGGTGGTGGTGGTGGTGTGTACTGTTTTGTTTTGTTGTTTGATACAGGGTCTCTCCATATAGCTCTGGTTGTCCTGGAACTTACAAGTAGTAGACCAGATGGTCCTGGGACTCACAAAGTCTCGGCCTCCAGATAGAAGCATTAAAGGTATGCCCCACGACCACACCCGACAGGATGCTCACTTCATTTTAATTTCACAAAGAGGAAAAATAACTTTGTTGCTATGAATATTGCATGGGACATAGATCTACTCCACGATTACTTGTTCTTAGCATGAAATTTAAATTTAACTGAGTTTCTTGAAACTCATCTGCCAACCAAGACAAAGGTAGGCACACAGACTCTAATTCACAGCCTACATCTACCTGTACATGTTCTTCCAATGCTGAGAGTCAGTTGGAATCCAAAAACCTTGTTATAAGACCAAAATTAGATAGTGTACACTTGTAGATATTCACTTACATTGTTGTGTTTAATAATTCTGTCTGGGTTCACAAAACGGGGGAGTCATTTTACAGTGAGATTATTAATTTTAATCCCAATTGTTCATCCCTGAACCCAGGAGACATAAACAGTATTCAAAAATCTTACATTATTAATCCAGACAGAAAACTCAGATTCATTTGGAGGAAACGACTACAGCTAATTGATAGCCATCACCAGTAAACTCCTCACCCTCAGAAATTGGTGGTTCCCATAGAAAGATGGGGTTTTCTGTGGCCAATAAACTAAACTGAAAACTCTCCAGCCAACTGTAATAAACACAGAATTGAAAGCTAATAAAACACCATGGGGCGTTTCAAGGTAACTCAGCAGGAGAGAGCTCACCAGGACAGACGTGTTTACAGATGGTGACTGAAGATATAATAATAATTAATCTGCTTCTGAACTAATGAACAAATCACATGCTTCCTTAAGATACAAAGCACAAAGCTCTTAGCTGCTAATTAAGTTCAGGAGTGGAATAAACACTTGACTTGAAGTAAAGAATAATGCTCATAAACAATAATATACAGCTGTCTGCACCCTGCCAGCCTCACTCAGAAGAAACAAGGGCCTTATTCACAAAGCAAGAGCTGACCCATGGCTCTCATTCACCTGTGGCTTCTGTATCTTGACAAGACCCATGGTCATTTACTGCTGGATATATTAGACTTCCTTAAGGAATTTTTGTAAAGTTAACCACTCTAAATTTGGCACAAGAATGCTAAATGTAGCATTTTTAAAAGTAATGATAATATTTAAAGCATGTTCACTTCAACATAGAAAACAAAAGGTTAAATTTAGTCTGATAAATGAGATATCCTGCCTCCTTTATAAGTTTTAGAGTTGGCTACATGAATAAGCATTCCTTGTACAGAACTAAGCAGAATCAGACTGACTCTTGTTCACAGACAACAGAAGAGGGAAGGAAGATGATAGGCGGGTAGACAAGAGATCAAAGACAGGCCGGCAATTGACATACTACATTACAGCCTACACCAAGAGCAGTTTTCTTTATCTTTTTAATTTTTGTAGGGAAAAATCAAAACATAAGTACTTTATGATACATGGGAACTAAGACACTAAAGAAACCATAAGGAAGTCGCCTATAGCCAAAGCTCTATTAGAATAGAGATTGGCAGTGGCTAACGCTGTTTTCCTGCACCTGTAGCCCAGAGCCCAGATTGTAGAAAATCTAAAATATTTACTATCTTGCTCACAGATAATGATGTGAGAATGATGACTCCTGAGATGGATTAGAAGGCAGATGTCTAATGTCTGCAGGAAATCGATGTGGGCTATCCCAGACGCTGCTTGCCTCTGGTCCTTTTCCTGTTCCTCCTCCATCTGACTATATGTAGATTTTCCTTCTACAAGCCTGATGAGGATGCACGGCCTTGACACACTGGTACCTTCCTCTACAAGTCAAAAGAGAGAGAGCAGGGAGGCTGGAAACCTCCTTCCACCCAAAGCGGGGAGGCTAGAAACCTCCTTCCACCCATCAGTACCATTGATTCCCTCTGCTTTTGGTAATACATTTCAGCTAAGGCTACTTAGTAAGAGCTATCTCAAAAAATTCATTATTCTTTTTTAAATAAGAAAAAAAATTATCGTTCTTGGAGAGGAACAGAAGTATTGAAGGAAAATATTACAACACTGTATGTTGTTCTAGGATAAGCAATGGAAATACAGAAATCTTATAAGAAATAACAGTTGGTAGGCAGGACAAACAGATTCAGAGCAAACTTTGATTCTCAAAGCATATATATATATATATATATATATATATACCTAGAGTCACACTATCAAAAGATTTGACCATGTATCTATCTATCTATTCATATATATATATATATATATATATATATATATATAT
>NC_034596.1:33257642-33273137 GCF_900095145.1 Mus pahari
CACACTATCAAAAGATTTGACCATGTATCTATCTATCTATTCATCTATCTATCTATATATATATATATTCCTAGAGTCACACTATCAAAAGATTTGGCCATGTATACCATCCCTGCCTACCTCATAGCTTCACCAGGCCCACAGATTTTCACATGGAATTACTAAGAAACCATAGCCTGCTTGTCTGCTGAAAGGCCACTGTTGCACCCTCTGTTTCTAAAATATGGCACTCCTTGTAATAAGGTATGGCTCCAGATAATCTCTGAATAGTTCTCATTATTTTATAGGCTAGATTTCTGAAAGGAAAAATTATTTGAGATTTAAAGTCCACAGAGCTGCAGAAAAACTAAGATAAAAGCAGATGAGTACCACCATGCCTCAGTCCCAGGCCATCACTCCATGGTGACAAGAAGGTGAAAGGCTTGGACAACAGTCACCAGATAGCCTACCTTCTGCTTAGTCAATAGAACTGTAATTGCCTCTAACCACAATCAAGGAAGGTGGTCATCATCTGTGGTCATCATCTTACAGAAGATAAAATATGCCTTCCTTCCCAGGGAAGGGGTTACAGAGACAAAGTTTGGAGCTGAGACGAAAGGATGGACCATCCAAAAACTGCCTCACCCAGGGGTCCATCCCATAATCAACCACCAAACGCAGACAATATTGTATACAAAGATTTTGCTGAAAGGACCCTGATATAGCTGTCTCACATGAGGCTATGCCAGTGCCTGGCAAACACAGAAGTGGATTCTCACAGTCAGCTATCGGATGGAACACAGGGCCCCCAATGGAGGAGCTAGAGAAAGTACCCAAGGAGTTGTAGGGGGCTGCAACCCTATATGAGGAACAACAATATGAACTAATCAGTACCCCCAAAGCTCGTGTCTCTAGCTGCATATGTAGCAGGAGATGGCCTAGTCAGCCATCATTGGGAAGAGAAGGCCCTTGGTCTTGCAAACTTTATATGCCCCAGTACAGGGGAACACCAGGGTCAAGAAGTGGGAGTGGGTGGGTAGGTGAGCAGGGGGTGGGGGAGGGTATAGGAGACTTTGGGGATAGCATTTAAAATGTAAATGAAGTAAATACCTAATAAAAATTGGGGAAAAAAATATGCCTTCTTAAAAACTCATCCTCAAAACACTACCACCCTCCGACTGTACCCTTCCCAAAATCTGACTACGTGGCCAATGATTTATTCCAGGCAAACTGTGAATGAGTTATTTCCAACATATATAAAGGAAAATCTGCATCTGGAGAATTAGTTCCTAATGAACCCCCCCAACTCTATAATCTTTTAAAAATTCTTATATAAGGCTGTATTTGTGGCTATTTATAACTTTTATAACAATGATATCACAAAAATTTCAAAGAGCCCAATAGAACACAAAGCCAAGGTCACTGAACAGTTAGTTAATCCTGTTGAACTACCTCTTCTAGATGTCTTGGAGGAGAGAATAAACTTACCAGGTTGTGCATCATTTTGCTTGCATGGTAGCTCTAATATCTACACTTGGAGAAACCCTGTCTACCGTCAGAGCCTTCACCCTATTGCCATCTTCACCCAGATCCTGTGATGCACAAGGGGCATCTTAGAAGTAAAATATTGTCATCCTCACTTCCAAATAGAAGGATGATCTCAAAGTGTCAGTTCAACTTACAATCAAAATCTTGTCTATTGCAGGGTAAACTCTAGAAGCATTTTCCCAGTAGAATTATCAGGATATATGTTGTGTGGGCCCCATGATGCTTTTAGAGCAGAAATTATACAATATGGCTTAAATAGGCTTTTGTGGGTTGGCCTGGAAACCTAACACTGTTACTATGGAAAATGTTCAAACTCCACAAACAACTCTGTTCCCAGTGAACTTTTGAGTGCAGCCTATTTTTTAAATTAGGGGGTTGCATACTTATTTAGACTTAAAATATACAAAATGAAGTTATTAGGTAGAAAATATTATAATTAGGATTCTAGACTTGCATTGATAAATGTCCCTCTGCCATCTTGGATATGATGGATTTAAATAGAAGATGTTGCATCCTCTTGCAGTGCCAAGCAATGATACAAAATCAAAATTAAATATCTACCAGATTCTATTTTAAATTTGTACTGAAGTTTGGAATCACCTTACAAAGTAATTAGGTATTAGGCTATGTATTGGAACATAATCACTCACTGTACCAAAATCGTTCATTTTCACATCTTTGGAATCATTAGGAAAAATGTTCAAAGCAGTGGTAAGAGTGGGTCAACTAGCTAGCAAAAATAATCTTTGTGAATATGTCAAGTTGAATACAAATCTTTAAATTTTTGTGTTTAAAATCAGCAAATAGCTATACTGTTCTCTTGCTTCCCCATTTCTTCTCCTTCCTGTTCCTCTTCCTGGTCTTGTTTGGTTTTGTTGGGGTTTTTTGTTTTCTTGTTTTTTATTTTTCTAAACAGGGTCTTCCTGTTCTGCTCCGACTCATTTAAGGGATCAGCAGCCCCCGAACAGCTGAGATTGCAGGCCTACAAAAACCAAGACAGGAGGTGAACTTCTTGAGCCCATACTAGCCATAGGTTAGAATGTATTAAGAGAACACTGGCTAGTTGGCAGGGCAAAAGGTAGCGAGGTTTTTGTTTATGGGTAGTTGTGGTGGTGGTGATGGTCGTGGTAGCTGTGCTGGTGTTTCTTTCTTTATTAGTCAAGATGTGAAAAGTGTAAACAGTATCATCTAAGGACCCAAATATATTGCAACATTGTTACTGTTTGTTTTTCTCTTTATTATTCAAGGTAAAAACAGTATCATCTAGGGATCCAAACATATTGCAACATTTACTAGCTTAGTATCCCCAAGAGCTAAGCCTGGAATGCAGCAAGTATCCAGTGTCAGTTCTTTTGCATTCCATCCTGTTCTCTACCACAAGCACACTGCCTTCACCGGAATACATGTGGCTCGTCACCTGACAGCCAGAGTCTACTCTGCTGGCAAATGTTATGTACCATGTCTAAAAAGTAAATTCTAGAAGAGTCTTTTAACTGCAAGTGAAAGTGAATTAACTTATCTCTACCTTAAATAAAATATTATGATTGAATGCTATTGGGGCTTTTCAATGCTGTAATTGCTATAACATATTTAAATTCTGATGAAATCGTAGCCCTTGAAGTTGGCTTCTGGGGAACTGGCATGTTGAAGAAACAGAAAAAAAAAGAGCTACACTTCAAAAAAAGGCTAAAATGAAAATAGCAACTCCAATTGAAATCAGAGGCTAATATAATATAGAAAATTCTACTTTTGTTAAGATCGTTTCATCTTTTCTTTGTGAACTCTTGGTTTTTTAAAGTTTCCTACAATTCTTTCTGTAGTGCAATTTTTACCTTTGACATAGATCACAAAGGTCAGTAAATACCTGTAAAAATAACATAAACTATAAACAGTGATGCTATCAAACAGTAAGGCTTAGACCTAGATGTTCATAACGCCTTGAAGATTAGCAGTGAGACGCTGGTACCTGTTCCTTTGGTTAACTTGACTGCCCCTCTGAGCACATCTCTGTGTACTGCTCCCTGGAAACCTGGAAATGCTGTCTCCCAGTGCTAATTAAAGAATGTTTTCAACTCCTCATAGATCACTTGAATGGTATAGTGCACATCTTCATAATCACTTTTTGCCTTAGTTATATTCACTATATTCCTTTCTCTCTTCATTAAGTCTATGAAATGACAGAGGCCCCGCCAGGTAAATTATGGAAGAAGCAGCCTCTTCTTTAGGTGCTTGTCATTAGGCAAAACCAAAGCTGCAATCTCAAATCTCCAGAAAGGCCAGTTCTGCACAGGTGAGACCTGGAGAGTCCAAAAGCCTGCACAGGGCAGCTAGTTCCTTCTTCTTTTTCAGTGTATGAGTTCCAAAATACACGACTTTAAAAAGTGGCTTCAATGAAAAAGCATTAACATTATAAAGGAAAGAGACTTGTCAATGTCCCTAAACTATACTTTTCATTCACAAATTGTTAAGTTTCAAGTGAAAGCATTTAAATAAACTCCTCCCACCCCACCCCCCAGCCTGGCACTAGCACTCCAGTAAACACATTTATCTCCCAGGCCTTATTCCAAAGTTGAGAGAAATCTGTGGCCAGAGATGTAAATAAAACAGGTTCCCTATTGGGCTTGCCACACCTTTCTCCCCAAAGTGCAATTTGCCCTTCGTCACTAATGTCTCTATCTTCTGTTGTACTTCACATTCAAAACTCTCCGGTCCCACCTCACTACCAGCGTAAAAGCCAACTCTCATCTTCGCGGACCCACGAGGAGCCTCCAATTTCTCAACAAGCAGGAAGCTCTACAAATCACTGACATGCCCAAGAGAAGAGCAAATCAAATTGCTTTTGAAAGCTACAAAGAGAAGCAAAACCTAAAAGCTCTCATTCTTAATCTAAAAACAATGCATATGCATGAGCGACACTGAAGTCTAAATATATAACTTTGTATTTCACCCACACTGCTTATGACTACAGATTTTTGCCAAAAATATTACATTTAAGCATAATACCTCAACTTTTTGAAAATCTCCAAATCCCTCATTTCCTCCCCACTGCCTACCCCCATCCAAACACACTACTACGAACTTCTGGTAAAAGATAGAAAATCTCCTTATCTGAACAATGAAGAAACTAATATATCCTGACAGAAAAGGTCTGGGCTTGGGGACTGTCCTTTAGTTTATGAGGAAATGGTTTATAGAGCCTCTGCCTCTAGTGAAATCGTAACAGTGAAGAATTTACTTAATATCTCAGAAGCTCAGCTACGCAACGTTCTCTGAGGGCAAATAAACGTATTGAGAGGACCTATGAAGATGGGACTCTCAACTCCAGTACTGTTGGGGCCACATAACTCTTTTCTAGGGTGTGTTCTACACATAGCAGGATATTTAACATACTGAAAGCTAGCCAACCCTCCCTCCTCTTACGATAAACGGTAAGTCTCCAGTCTTTGTCCCAAATGTTCCAAGGCAAAATTTTGCTGTGATGTAGCTTGTGAATTATCTGATAATAAAAATGTTTAATCAATAGTAATTACTATTATCATTGCCCTTATCCGTACATATATCCACTAGACACTGGTTATGAGATAAAAATTGTGATATAACCCACATTTCCAACTTTGTATATACTTACTACCTTTGAAAATATCCATCACCGACGAATATGATGCCCTAATTTGCATTTGGTTGCTGTAATAAAACACTGACCAAAGCCAACCTGGGGAAGGAAGGAAATTGTTGTTGTTGTTGATGTTGCTTATACTTCTACATTGTAGTCCATTATCAATGAACTCCAGGATAAGAACCAGGAGGCAGGAACTGAAGCAGAGGCCACAGAGGGACAGTGCTTACCAGCTCATCCTTCCTCCCACAGCATAATCCCACCTGCCCAGCAATGCCATTGCTCACTGAGGACTGGGCCCTCCCACATCAATTAGAAATCAGGAACATGCTCCCGAAGACATGCTCACAAGCCAATATGATAAGGACAATTCCACAGTTGAGGCCCCTTCTCCTCAACGTACTAACAACCAAGATCAGCCATCACCAAGGGCATCACCAAGATTACAGACACTTGGATGAGGTTCCATGTGATGCCTATGGTTTTATGAGCAGAAAGGGAATTTGAGAGAAACAAGAAGGAACATAAAAGCCCACATCTTTGACGGGTGAAGAAAGGATGACCACAAAGCACCACTTTCCAGCCATGTTAATTTGGAGCAGGGCTGTGACAGAAATACTGACACACTCCCCGTTTGGCTAATATTTCACTCTACCATGACAGGTATATTGGGAACTTCCATATTACACTGTCAGACTTTCCAGCATCTACCCACTGTCCAGTGTGTTTTCACACTAAGTCCCTCTGGTTCTGGCTAAGCTCCTCAGACTCTCTTCCTGTTTCCATCACCTTTCTGCCCAGTTCTTCAGAAGACTGACAGTTCTCTGGTTAGACTACAGAAGACAAATTTAACTGAGGGCAAGGTCGGGTAGCAAGAAACCCGTATCCTGTCTGTTTACTGTGCCATGACAAACATTTTCATGGCAGCCACCATCCACCAAGGTAAACAGCCAGCCTTTCATAAGCCCACTTAATCAACAGACAGTAGTTGGCCAGATTGATTTTGTCTCTTAGATTCCACAGCAATGCTGTTAATTTTTCTAAGAATGTTTGATGGCATGACATAGTAACTACCTGTTTTGCGTAAACAACATGGAATGGATTTATCAGCATTATGATTAAGACACATCACCTTTCCTCCTATAATTTTTTAACTTACACTTACTAAAAGGTTCATGGTAAAGACCCAGTGTCACGTGTGTTACTATGTTCTTGAATTAGAGAGTAACCAACCAAAAAGTTTCACAAAAGTTTTTTAAAAAAAATTGCTTTTTGTCTACTCACTAATTACAGTGATTACGGATACCAAGATCATCGTCCCATGGTCACAGCTGGATCCCTCCTCTGACCTGTCTGTCACTGTTCTCCTTGAAGCATCAACTCAGAGGCTTCAAGTTGGTCAGTTTGCCTGACAAATGGCTCCATATTGCTGAAGTACAGAAATATACAAAAATTGCCTCATGAGGCAAAAAAGGGGTGGAGACTTGAAGGCTAGTAAATCTGACCTCCTCGTTTTATCAAGCTTTGGTCATCAAGACAACAAATCCTAATTTTACCCATTTCACTTTGCTTTAAATAATGCTGTGACTGTCACACAGTGAACGTCAATAATGTTAGCTAAAGCATTGGACTTCTCTATTACATCGCTTCAAACCCAGGAGCTCCCAAAACAAAATTGTCAGGCAAGCTAGAAAATACAGTTTACTTACAATGTGTTTTACAATTAACAGGTTCAAGTATAACTGAAAAGAGATTTTAATTTTTTTTTTTAATTTGTGTGTATACATGTGGAGCTGTGCAAGTTTATGTTCGCCCCACACAGACAGGTGGCTGAACATAGGCCTGAAGAGGACACCCTGGCACTAGAATTACAAGTGGTTGTGAATCAACCTTCGTGGTGGTGGATGAACAGCGAGTGCTCTTAACTGCTAGGCCGTCTCTCCAGTCCCATGAAGATAATTCTTAATGAAAGTGTGGGCTGTCTTAACACTAAAGAAACAGTGGCATCACCATCTATGTCAGTCTGGCACTAGCCATCCTACCCATGTAAGTTTAGAACCTGTGGCCTTCCCATCATAGAAGCATAAGGACTAATAGTGTTCCTGACCTATTTGTCAGCCTCAAAGTCTTGGAAGCAACAAAGCAAGAAAACCTGAGAAGTCACAGAGGATTCCCTTATTTGGCATTTCTTATTTGTGAGATTGGGATGGCGACACATCCCTCACACAGCTTCTTGTGAGTGAGCGGCAAAGGAAAGAGCAAATGTGAAGCACAGATGCCCAGGTCTGACTCAGGAGAAGTGTCATAAAGGTTCAATATTCTGACCCCTCGAAACAGTCCCGGACACCCCCTTCACGGCCATGCAAAGGAAGTGAGTAAGAACCAGAGAGATTATTTTGTTGCCACATTAAATGGTGAAGGAGGACACACAGTCCAGTTCCCAGAAGACAAAAAACTGTAAGAACATAGAGAAAAATCCCTTCAGCTTTTCAGATGTGGTGGCAGCTGTCCGGCACTGCCCATGCTTACTCCTGAATTCGCTGCCTGGGGCTGCCATAGCAAGGGACCACACACCGGGTGGCTAATATCCACAGCCACTTATCTTCCCCAAACTTTAGCAGCAAGAAATCTGGCACGATGGTGCCCACAAGGCCGTGCTTCCTTTGAGATTCTGAGTAGAATTCTCCCTCGCTTCTCCCAGCTCGCGATGGTGGCTGTGGACATCAGCATCCCTAACCACGCAGCAGCACAGCTCTGACCTCTCTGCTTACGTGGCTGTCTCCCCTTACATGTCAGTCCCTCTGCCTTCTTGTCTTTCAAGGGTATCAGGCATACCGGACTGACGACATGTCCTACTACAATAGGACCTCATCTTACTCTGATTATATCTGCAGACATCCTTTCTATTTTAAATGAGGTCATAATACCTGGGATTAGAGCTGGTACACATTACTTTGGGGAGGGGGTAAGAAGGCAAGCCAATCTCCTATATCCCTCTAACCAGAAAACAGTTTATTTTACTGTGGTTTGGTTTGGCTTTTTTTTGGTCAGTCTTAAACCTACAAAACGTGAAGTTCTTGAAATGTTATTCATGCTAACTGGCCAATTCAGAAGGATTGTAACAAAAAAGCAACTATGCCTACTTAACTATGTTTACTTCCCAAGCTCATTAGTGGTTCCATGTGGTGAGAAAAAATTTCCCACTCACTGTATCAAATTTAGCACATTTATTTAGTCTGAGTCAATGCCTGAAATATCCTTTCATACATTTAAGCCAATTTTCCCCAAGGTCATGTAGCAAGAGAAAAGTCACAGATCTTGCTCCTGTGAGTCAATCACTATGAAATATAGAGCTGAATTTTATGAAAGGGAGCTGGGCTATGAAACGTGCCCAGAATTATGGAGAGCTGATTTTTATGTAATTTTTTTATTATTCTATTTAATTCACATTTGGACTAAAATCAAAGTAGGACTGATGTAGAATGAATTAAAACTTTGAAAGAATGGTGCTATGACAAGGCAGCATAAATTACAAGACCGAACAACAATCGCAGTCCTCTCCAGTCACACAATTCAAGATACAAAGGGGGTGCACAGCAACTTCCATCAGTTACTATCCATCCTTTAAGCAACTGAGAGTTGAAGAACATTTCTCAGCTTACCCTTATCCGAAACATAAAACACGACTTTCTAGTTTATTCGTAAGAGTTTCCCATCTGGAAATTTTTTCTAGTAGGTATTTACTTAAGGAGGTGAAAACTTAGCTCAGTTTGTGAACCCAAATACTGGCAATGTGGAGGCAGAAGGATTCAAAGCCATGCTCTGCAATGTAACGTGTTTAAGGCCAGTCCCTAGGCTAGGGACTGTCTCAAAAAGGGAAATGGTGGCATTTTAGTTAATTTTAATAAAATAAAATTAAGAACATTACCTAAAAATGAGCTAACCCAGTCCGTGGTGACAAAGCAATCTGTATCAAATTTTTATTAACATACGTCAAAAGAGAAAAGTCTCCATCAAACTGAATCCAGTGGAGGAAAAGTCTTCTCACAGCAAGAAACCAGTGAGCCATACACACCAGACTTTTGCAGAATTTCACAATTTGGATGACATTTTCTTGTAAGAAATAAACCACATTTTATAGAAATCTGTATCAAACCTTCTAGTTGAGAAACTAAATCAAAAATACGATAACTCCACTTAGGCAATATGAGACTGCCCGTGTTTGCTGTCACACATACGTCCCAGAAACTACATGAACAGGCCAGAACAGCAGTCAAGTGCAGAGTGGTAATGATGGTTGTTACCGATGCTGAGGGTTTTAGTGACGAGGTAAAATGGCCATAATGTCCACACACCTGGCAGATACAACAAGCTGCCTGGCCTCAAAGTAAGCTGTTAGGAAATACTGTCCATACAAATAATATATTTAATATATTTGATTCACCAATGATCAACACCATTAAGATATTAATATCTCTCTGTGTGTGTCTCTCTCTATATTCTCTCTCTCTCTCTCTCTCTCTCTCTCTCTCACACACACACACACACACACACACACACACACACCTGGATTTAATTTTTCAAATACCTTAATAATTGTCTTTTAATTGTGCTGACAACATTTGATCCTTTAAAGATCACTCCCATAAGCCTCTAGCAGTACATGAGCATCAGAATTTCACTCCTTCCTAACATTTTTGACTACATAAAAGGCAATTAACATATTTAAAACAAGAACCTTGATAAATGGTCCCATATAAGTCAGAAAACTACTCAGCGATGGAGATACTTAAACTTAAATTTTTATTTTAAATTGTAGAGAAAGTTTTACTTAAGACTTGAGAGAAAGAAGAGAGAGTGTGTGGCTACGGCTGGGTACATACACATCACGATACATGTATGGAAAGTTTATGGAAGCCCATTCTCTCTTCCTACCCTGCGGACTCTGGCCATCAAATCCAGGGTCGCTGGGCATCTTGACAGAAGCCTTTCCTCATTAAACCATCTCACTGAGTCAGTTACACTACCTTAAGTCACTCATATGTAAATACCATCACCAAGCACACCGACAGGCTGCTTTCTTCATTGCTGATCATTTCCACGGGAGCCTTTGAACACCAGCCATGCTTTGTACAGAGACGCACGCAGATAATGCCGGTTCCTGTTCAAATCGTGGGGTTTTGTCTTTTCTGGACTGATCTATCTAGATTGACTATGAAGAATGAAGTCCTTTGTCCAGAAATATTGTGTCAAATCTTTTCTTACTAACCAAAAAATAAAGTCTAGACAGAAGTCAACAGAGCCTGGAGATGCTTTCTGGTGGAGAGGACTTTAACTTGATTATAGAAATGCAAAGGCTAGGACTAAGCAGACTTTGGGATCATCTTTCAGCTGGATGGTTCTCTACTAACTTCTTTTCTGCCTCTGATGGTAAAAGAGAAAGGCGGTTAGGTTGTACCAGACACTGCATGTCCTGTGTAATACCAACTACACATTTTCTAGAGAAACTTCTTCAGCCAAGCTCTGCTTAAATCTCATTGGTCACCGAAGTGACAAGAATCTTTGGGAGAATAAAAAACCCTGGCCCCCTACCTCTTTTCCAAACTTAAACATGGCTTACACTAGCAGTGGCATCTTGAAACCAAGAGTCAATCAAGAAACAAAATGAGTAGCTCTCTGAGTGGGGCACAAAATATTCTCATTGTAAAACTATGTCTATAGAAAGAAGGATCAAATCTTCAGCCAAAAATCTGAAACACCATGAGGCTGCCAGGGTGCTGTCAGAAGGCCAGATAACCCCGACATAAGGCTCAAATGTGGTAGTTACAGAGCCTGGGCATCAAGTTAGCTCAGTCGGTCCATGTTACTCAAGCTTGAGGACCTGAGTTCACTCCACAGCATCCATGTGAAGGGGAAACGGGTGTGTTGCTGGAGAGGTGTGTGGAAACTGGATCTCAGGGGACATTGTGGCCAGTGCTCTAGGCAATCAGTAAATTCAATGTTTACTCTGAGATGCTGTTTCAAAATGTACGGGGATGACTAACTAAGAAAGACATTGTTGTCAACCCCTAATCTCCACACACATATGGTGCACACACACAAACACACAATGATAGCTACAATGACACAGAAAAGGGAGGTTGCATATGCACATTTAATTACTGCTATTCATACTCATACTCATCCTTACAAGTAAATTTTTGTTTTGTTGGTTGTTTGAAACAGGGTATTCCTTCTGGCCTCAAATTTTGATCCTCCTGCCTCAGCATCTCAAGGGGTGGAATTACTGATGTCCACCACAAGGCCCACTCTAACATGAATGTCTCTGAATATTAAGGGTGATTGTTTGAAAGCTAGAGAAAACAGGTCTGAAAAGATGAGAAATGTCAGGGTAGTGGGCCAATTTAAAACATCTCTATGTCTTATAGTTTTCAGCGAAGCAAAACCAGAGACTGTAAATTCTAATAATGGAAAATAAGCAGAATGTAACAGCATGAGCAAATCTCAATGCATTTTTTTCCTGTGTGTGTCTGTGTGTGTGTATGTGTGTACGAGTGTGTGTGCCTGTGTGTGAGTGTGTGTTTGAATGTGTATATGCATGTGTGTATGTTAGAAGCAAGAGCCCAAGTGAAAAAGTCATAAATTATAATGCTGAAAAAAAATTCATGTTCCAAAATAAGACTTGTTTTCTTCAGCAGTCTGGATAACATTTTACCTTGTGTTCAAACTATCCATGCATGCAACGAATGCAGCTTAGTCAACCTCAAATTATACCCCACTTCTGATCATCTTGGGGAAGCTCAATCCGTGTCCATGGAAATGTAGCGTCGTGCTGTACAGCCAAGCAAAAGAAATAATACTTGGCATTTAAACGCAGGAGGCACCTTTAAATTGTCTCTCATTTTTGTTAAATATTTCAGCCTACAAAACAGGCTAAAAATATAATATTTCAGAGATTCAATTAGCACGAAAACTGGCTCTGGTCACCACAGTGCTCACCTCTATGATTTATTCATAAATGGTGAGTTTCTCCTTCAACTCCGTCTTCCTATTTCATAAATCACAGCTCACCGAGGTAACTTCACTCTATGTGGTCAGGAACCCAGCCCAGCTGAAGCTTATCATTCCTTATCCTTTAGCAAAGGGGGGCGGGGCATCTTACTCGTTTGCAAGACCTCACCTAGCACTGGCTCCTCACAGTAGGACTATAAATCCATTCATATATAAAGACAATTAACAAGCAATACTCATATAACTGCAAATGTCTTCTAAATACAGGTATAGTATCTAAGGCTCATACTCTACCCTATCCCACCAACCCCAAGTACCATCCTTTTTGGAAGAATAGATATGACCTGCTTTGTGACATCCCATACACATAGCTACTGTGTGCTGGCAAATGTTTAGCTCTGGCTTTGATAGAAAAAAATTGTGTGTGTGTGTGTGTGTGTGTGTGTGTGTGTGTGTGTGTGTGTGTGTAAAATACATACATTTGTGTGTATGCCTATTATAAATTGTGCTCATTTAAGAGACTCATGGCTCCCAATTCACAAATAATAAAATTGTCTCACTTATCATTGACAGGAACACTTCTTTCTTGAGTTTGGTAACAATTTACAAATACTAGAAAAATGTTCCCACCACGGTATCCAAGGGCCTCTCCATCTGACACAACCTAATGGTACCCTACCATCTTCCCTCAGGCTGTGGCTGACTGCAAGAGTCCAATGTAGAGTCAGTGAGCAGAGGCTAGCGAAGAGGCATGCCTAGCCCTCAGACAAACAGACACAGAAGATAGAAATCATAGCAACCTAGGGGAGGTGAGCTTTTAACGCTTACTTTAACTTAGTGTACTTAGTCACAAGAGCACCGTTTCTTTTTTGTCCGTGGCTGTCCTTAACAACCAATGTACATGATTTCTCAAAGTCCAACCAGTCTGGCCCCCACAAGCCAGCATAGCCCAGACCCACCACAGCCTGACAGGTAAGTCATCTGTGCCCACCCAGCTTCACGGTGTCTGTGCTTGCTGCTGGTGCCTACATGGATGGTAGTCCTAAAGCTGGGGAAGCAGTACATGTCCTTATTTGACTAGCTTGAAATAGTCCAAGCCCATTCCATTTCTCTCTCTATTACTCTCTCATTCTTTCCTAACTTCCCATGTTCACCCACCATCCTCCTGAAAGGCTTGTGTTATGTTCAGCCCCCTTCCCTGGTCATTTTGCAAAACCAGTCGCCAGGGCTTCAGTAAGCAAGTACTCTCCAGTAACCTCCAAATTCCTCTCACTCAGCAGGACACTCTGGTGTGCTGAACTCCCCAGCTGCCTTCCTCCAAGGCAGCTCCCCTTCTTGCTTTCTTACTAATTAAGTAATTAGTTGGGTCATCATTTATACCTATCTCTCCCATTAGGCTGTTTCACAGATACATGGGACATACTGATTCTTTCTCCCGTATTCTCAGAACCCAGTGCATCATCCAACAGAGAAGATGTTCTGGGAACAGATGAAGTCACAATCAATAATTAGTAAGGATTTCAAACACAGCCTAGAACACAAGTAAATGCCCACAGGGGCTTGTTTCTCCTAAGTCTTACAGTCCTGAAAGGTACCCAGATGCAAACCTCATCGATGGGAGAGAATTCTAGGCTCTCCTCCCTATACCAGTTGTGACCAGTAACCTGTTATTACCTAACTCCTTACTTCCTAAGTATACTTCCAATCTATCCACTTGTTGCTCTCTCTGTGACTACTACCTCAGCTTATGCTTCACTTGCCTAGACCACATATTAGCCTCCAGAGCCCCTCAGCTCCTGGCTCTCCCCCCTCCAAGTCACCTGCACGCTGCTACCAAAAGCAAGTTCACAAGAACTATACAACCTTCTGTTTAATAATCTATTAAGGCTGCTCAACCAATGATATAAACACTGAACTCTTCACTCCAAACTTTGCAAAGCCTTTGTAGTCAGAATCCAGCTGGCTCCCCAGGCTTAAACACTCCACTTGCCCATAGTCACCTACTCTCCTTCAAAGCTCTGGACCTCTGCCCATTCAGTCGGCCCTGCCTTGACTACCTTCCTCCTTTCACATTGTTATCATAATGCATCCTATATCTTTGTGCTGCGGAGTGGAGTTCTGAACCTGAAGCAGGAAGCATGTCTTCCACTGCATTTTCCTAACACTTTGATCAATCCATCACTGTTCTTATTCCCTGCAAGGGTTGCTCCTTTGAACCTATGTCTTCCCCCCACAGGATCATAAACTTCTGCCAAGCAGAGACAATGCATAGGGTGAAGCTGGAGCTCCTTTTACTGCTATGAAATGACAAACCATTTGTTCTACAAAGAAAGCAAGCATCCAAATAGCTGCTTTGCCTTTTAAAGCCACTCACCTTGAAAGTTATCCACTTACTTTAATGATGATGGCATGAATCCAAGAAGAAAAATTTGAAACAAACTTTCCGAATCATCTGGGGGAATGTTTTCATATTCTCTCAAGTAATAACTTTAAAAAGAAAAACTTCTAGAGAGGTCTGAGATATAGGAAGAAAGGGTACAAAGGGTAACATAATTCTATGTGGAAAATTAAATGTGTAAAAGTCGGCACAATGGTTGACACAAAGCTTCCTGATAAACTGTCTCACATGAGCATCTAAAGGGAGACTCTAAAATATAAAGAACGTATTGTTTCAAAGGGAAGAGCTGGGGTTTCCAGCATGGCACCCGCCCTTCAGACATTAAGTGGCAATGCTGTTTCATTTTGGTTTTTAGAACTAAAGATGGAAGCCAATCCTTACACACAGTGTACTGGCTAATTTTGTGTCAACTTGACACAGGCTGGAGTTATCACAGAGAAAGGAGCTTCAGTTGGGGAAATGCCTCCACAAGATTCAGCTGTAAGGCATTTTCTCAATTAGTGATCAAGGGGGCGGTCCCCTTGTGGGTGGTGCCATCTCTGGGCTGGTAGTCTTGGGTTCTATAAGAAAGCAGGCTGAGCAAGCCAGGGGAGGCAAGCCTGTAAAGAACATCCCTCCATGGCTTCTGTATCAGCTCCTGCTTTCTGACCTGCTTGAGTTCCTTTGGTGATCAACAGCAATGTAGAAAATGTAAGCC
This sequence comes from Mus pahari, assembly GCF_900095145.1. NCBI lineage: Eukaryota > Metazoa > Chordata > Mammalia > Rodentia > Muridae > Mus > Mus pahari. Next base: position 33,272,892 of record NC_034596.1, read on the forward strand.
AAATAAACCCTTTCCTCCCCAACTTGCTTCTTGGTCATGATGTTTGTGCAGAAATAGAAACCCTGACTAAGACGAATTGGTTCCAGCATAGTGGGGTATTCCTGGGACAACTTGACCATGTTTTGGGGAGGACTGTGGAAGGACTTTGGAACTTTGGGCCAGAAGATCCATTTGGTGTTAAGAGCTCTTTGGAATGTTGTGTAGGAGCGTGGAAGGTAATGTTGAGAACAGTGCAGAAGATGGAGG
>NC_034596.1:33274077-33283676 GCF_900095145.1 Mus pahari
TACTGGCTTTGTGTCAACATGGCACAGGCTAGAGTTATCACAGAGAAAGGAACTTCAGTTGGGGAAATGCCTCCACAAGATTCAGCTGTAAGGCATTTTCTCAATTAGTGATCAAGGGGGAGGTCCCCTTGTGGGTGGTGCCATCTCTGGGCTGGTAGTCTTGGGTTCTATAAGAGAGCAGGCTGAGCATGCCAGGGGAGGCAAGCCAGTAAAGAACATCCCCCCATGGCTTCTGTATCAGCTCCTGCTTTCTGACCTGCTTGAGTTCCTTTGGTGATCAACAGCAATGTGGAAAATGTAAGCCAAATAACCCCTTTCCTCCCCAACTTGCTTCTTGGTCATGATGTTTGTGCAGGAATAGCAACCCTGACTAAGACACATAGTAAGCAAGTGTTCTGCCACTTAGCTACCCCCTCAGCCCAATGGTATTACTTTTTAAAGACATTTACCATACTTCAAAAAGATCACTGTGGTACACCATCTTAATGTTAACATATAATTATTAGTAAATCATTTGGTCTAATAGAAATAAGAATTCTTGAAAAGTAATATGAATGGATATTCCTGTAAAGAGGCAAGAAATTAGGAAATGAATAAAACTACAGCACAATGCTAAACAAAGTAAATGTTTATTTATTGAGAGCCTTCTCAGAGTGGCCAGAGTGGCTAATATCTCATTGTAACTCCACGAACTCAATCTATAATGCTGGGTTCCTCAAATTCTTGTTATAACACAATCCTTTTCCGTGACTGACCCTGGGGGACTACCACACATCTTGGGAAAGCTTGTTTTACTTGGGGCTGAATGATTCTCAGGGAACCCTGACTTACAATCCCAATTAAGAGCCACAGAAAAGACAAAGGTGAGACTTTGACCTATCCTGATCCTTTCAGGACTGCTATGGTTTAGATGTAGTTGTCACCCAGAGGCTCATGAACTTGGTCTCCAGTGTAGTCGACTTGAGACACGGTGAATCTTTAAGACGTAGAGAACTAGCAGAAGGCACCTGAGTGGTAAAGGCAATGCCCTTATGTGGGAATTAATGAAGAAATGTGTTAGTTCTTACCCATATGGGCTGACTGCTTGATAAGTAATTGGCCCTGTCTTTGAAGTACCATCCTGACAGTAGGATTCGGCCTGGAGGGCCACACCAGCACTTGTTATTTGGACTTCCCAATCTCAAGAACAGTGATCCCACTACTCTTTCCTCTATAAATCAGCCTCGGGGATTTTGTTACAGCATTCCAAATGGAGTGAGACAGTGATTTACCTGAGTTATTCTGATACCATGTCCTTAAGACAACCTGACAGTATAAACAGAACTATTAGCTATGGACAGATCCGCAGCCTCTCCTGGAGACCCCCGTAAGTTCAAACACTTCACCGGAGCAGAGGGGACTCACATCTGTGCTGCCACCAAGACTGCTCCGGCTCTCCCGGAATGTACCGTTTCTTCATAAGTCCTCCATTTCTACACGGCTAATCCCTGCCTCTTACTTTAAGGTTCATTTCATCCACTTGCCCTAGGTTGTCTTCACTGCCGACTGGCTAAAAATAACCATCCCCGTGGTACCTTTCTCACTTACATGGAACTTAAGAAATTCGCTGTTACATTGCACGGAGACCAGATTCCTATCGCCCAAAGCAGGGGTGGGCTTTGCACAGGTGAATATCCCTGACGGAACAGTCTGGTTGATATGTTTCTACACAGCAGTCTCAATGTGTAAATTCGGGTAGCTATCTTAATAAGTTTGAAATAATTTCTTAAATCTTTGAAGTATTTTCAGGAATGTATCTAATTTGACTCTCACCTTTGAAAGAAATGAAGTAAGTATTTATATGAGAGAACCTAAACTTCACAAAAATCAAGTGCGTCTACAAAGTAATTAATATATCCTGCTTCTTAGAACAGCACTTTACACAGTAGGTGCTTATCTGGGCATAAATCATCATCATCATCATCATCATCATTATCATCATCATCATCCTGAGAAAGACTAACTTCAATTTTGGTCTTTTTCACAATGTAGCCCTCTTCCTATGAGGATCACCACCTGTATTTACAGTGGATTCTATTAGCGCCACCCACACCCCATTACTGTTTGAGCATATGCCCACAGGCTTCCAACTGCCAACACATTCATTTCTTTGCCCAAAGACTTTCCCTAGACGTGCACTGCAGAAGAGAAGCTCAGGGGACTTCTCTCCTCTGGAAGCCGTCCTCAACTAAAGAATAACTGGTTTTATGGTAAAAAGACCTTAGGTCTCCTGCTTCTGCAGGAGAAAGCTCCAAACTGTGGTTTCCATAGCATCCCCAGAATCCTGTTTCTCATGTTCAGACCAGATCTGATCTAATACAACCGCTTCCTGTTTTCTCCACTTTGAGGACCACATGTTTACTTTGCCTTTTGCCTCTAAGCAAATGACCTGTGTGCAAATCTTTGCCACAAACTGTAATAATTGGACCCCAAAAGAAATACCATGTGATAGAAATGAAATGCCTCTCTGTGAAAAATATCAAAGGTAAAAACAGAAGGAATCCTTTCAAAGCAAGGATAATTGCACTTTTCCAAGAGAAAACATCAATCGACCATTATTTACCAATGTACAAAAACAAACACAAAGTAGAATCAGTGTTAACATAAGAATTTTGATGTAATGATCGCCTGATTATAAGAAAGAAACATTGTTTGGAACAGCAAAACACATATTTAAGAAATTGTTGGAGAGAGCACTGTTTTAATGTACACTTTATGCCTTAAATCTAACCTTTCTCAGGTCCTTAGATCACAGATTCTAACAGGGCCAGTGCAAAGTCTGTCCTACAGCTGTATTGAGCATCATTTCAAAGTTGACCAAGTACTTTCCACTGAGAATGAACAGTAAAGTGGAAAGGAAGGGGGAGGGGAGGAAAGGCTATCTGGAGGAATTCTCAGACAAGAGGGAGACAGGAAGATACATAGTTACTATTTACCATGATGTTCTAGTTAGGGTTACCACTGCCATGATGAAGCACCATTACCAAAGAAACTTGGGGAGGAACGGGTTTATTTGGCTGACACTTCCAAGTAACAGTCCATCACACCTCACACTGTGGGAAGTCAGGGTAGGAACTCAAGCAGGGCAGAAACCTGGGGGACAAGAGCAGAGCCAGGGGCCATGGAGGGGTGCTGCTTACTGGCTTGCTCATCCTGCTTTCTTATAGAGCCCAGGGCCACCAGGCCAGGAGTGGCACCACACACGATGGAAGGGGCTCTTCCCCGTCAATCACTAATTAAGAAAATGCCCTACAGTGGGAGCTTGTGGAGGCATTTTCTTAATTGAGGTTCCCTCCTTGAAATGACTCTAGCTTGTGTCAAGTCAACATAAAACCAGCAACGAAGGCAAGGGATACCCTCCTAACCAAGATGGGGGGTGGGGAGGACTACCATGAAGTCTCCCACAGAATCACTTGGTTGCCTGAGTTGAACCAACCAACCCTATTTTAATTATGACTTTAAAACTGTGAGATGTGGCATACGCATAGATTCAAATTACAGGGGCTGCTTTCCAGACTCTTAGCTGCAAGTTCTGAGGGAACACATCTTAGCTAATCTCTTCATTTATAGGCCATTTGGTTCGGTTTCATTCTATTACCTGGTTTCTTCGGCAGATATGGTTTACATGTTTAAAACTTTGCCTTTTAATCTATATAATCCAATGGTTAATAATAATCTCGAAGTTCATGCAACTGTAAGCCCTATCTAATATCACAGCCTTCCTATTGCTCCCCAAAGAAATCCCATACCCATGTAACCCCAGTCTGCTTCCCCCACAGGCCATTCACATACATGGAATCATACAATATGTGGTCTTAAAAGCCTAGCCTATTACATATGGAATAAAGGTTTTTCATGAGGCCCATCCACCCTCGGTACTCCATTCCTATTTATTATGTACAATATCTTAATATGTAGGTATATCACCTTTTAAAAATCTTTGCAAAGGTACTAGATATTTGGATTATTTCTGTTTGCTATAACACATGGCTGCAAACATTCATACATACATTTCTATCTGAAAACCTATCCTCAATTCCTTCCTCTCACCCCCCTCTGCTTCCTCCTCCTAGTCTTCTTCCTCTCTCTTCTTCCCTTCCCATCCCTTTCTCCCTCTCTCCCTCTATCACTTTCTCCCTCTCTTTCCTCTCTCTGTCTCGCTCTTGCTCTCTCCCCCCCCCTCTCTCACTCTCACTCTTGCTCTCCTAACCCTAAGAGTAGTTCAGAAGTTCAGACAGATCTACTGATTTTAAAACTGTTTCTCAAGGGATTGTGACAAACATATATTTATATACAAGCCTCTCTGTAAGTAGTGTAAAGGATGATTCAATAATTCAGTGATGACGAGAGGAGGCGTGAAGGTCAGAATTCTACAAGTCAGAAGCAGAAACAGAAAAGCAGAACAGGAATTGAAATGAGGCAGGAAACGGAAACACGCTCAGAAAGATGAGAAAATAGATGATCGCTGGAGAAAATGAATTCGACAGACTTCAGTTACATAAAATATAGGCGACTGGGAAAAAATAAAATGGGCAAGTCTTAAGCAACAGAGTATAAGAGTCACTGAAGCATGAAGCTAGACACTAAAGGATGCAGCTGTAAGCACCCCCCACCATAACGCGCTGAGAAATGCAGGTAGAGTGTGGTCGGGTCTTCTGCCAGGTCACAGAAACGAGTCTTTACTTGCCATAGCCTATTAATCAGTATCACAAGTAGGCTTAACATTCCTTTAAATGTGTACACAACCATCAAAACACATGATAGATTTGCCATCTGCATGACACAGGGGGGAAGACAAAAAAATCTTCCCACTCTACAGAGCTGGATAAGAGGATCCATGAAGCAGATGAGAGAAAGCAGAGGAAACTGCCAGCCTCTGGGCTACCGGAGGGGCTGCGATGGCCATCTTCAGAGAGGAGTGTCACAGGCAGAGGGAAACAGCACAGAGAAGCATTTCACGCTGAGACTCAAAGGAGATGTTGCTATTTAACATCTAAGAAATATAGAACACAGGAAAATGGGGGAAATATTGGGTGTCTGTATGAAAATAAAGTCCTGGGATTATTTAGCTTTGCCTTTCTTCCCAAACCTAGATAGGTAGGTGGGTAGATAGATAAGGGGGGAGGAAGGGGGAGAGAGAGGGGGGCAGGGCTTGAAAGTTTGCATCTCTGTGATGCATGGTAGTCTTAAGTTCAGTTTAAAAATCAACTATTGACATGTTTTAATGCAAAAAAAATGATAGTAACAAGGCATATAACTTTGTCTCCAAATGACAGACAGCCACAATAACTATTTAGATAAGATTTCAATCTATTTTGGCAACTCTACTTAAAGCAAAAAGTCATTATCCTGAGCCCAGAGCTTTGTAAAAACCCAGTTGTCGCTGGGCGTGGTGGCGCACGCCTTTAATCCCAGCACTCGGGAGGCAGAGGCAGGCAGCTTTCTGAGTTCGAGGCCAGCCTGGTCTACAAAGTGAGTTCCAGGACAGCCAGGGCTATACAGAGAAACCCTGTCTTGAAAAACCAAAAAAACAAACAAACAAACAAACAAACAAAACTATTGTCCCACCATCCATTGGTCACTGGTCTCCACAGCATGGACTAAGTGTATATCCACCCTCTACTAACAAAGAAAGAAGAGGAGATGGCTCTGCATATCTCAGCTCTTCCAAAGCCTACCTGGAAGTCCCACACTTTATATCCATTTACTTCCCATGCATAGAATTCTGCCATGTGCAGAGATACCTATCTACAAGGGAGGCTAACAAATGTCATCCTTAGACTACAGGAGGCGCTCTTTAATGACCTAAGAGGCTCTTCATCTGGAAACAATAAGGAAAAAACACTGAGAGACAACCTGTGGTCTCCCATCAGTGAGGTATTTTCCTATTTGAGATTCTATGTTTAAAATTCTATAAATTATTTATATATTGCTTCAGTTTTACAGTAGTGTGTAAGTCTAACCTTTATGCTCAAATACTGGAAGCAGCAATGTAATATCGCCACAAGTTTTGGCATCACGGTACTGATATTTATTTCAATGCTGAAGAAAGTTAAAGTTAATTTTAATTTCTTCTCACAAAATTATTTGCCTTAGCATTCTAAAGCAACTCTGGTCTTCTTGCCATGCCTAACAACTAGTTTTCAAACGACTACATTAAAAACTCAAATTGCAGAATTAAAAAATCATTGACATATTCTCACAGCATATGGAACTATACCACCTCAAAGGATTCTTTTACATTCTCACAGTCAATTGTGCCCTTACTGCCAGGAAACTCTCAAAGTAGCAAGATGTGCTCACTATGGCAAGATATGCTCCTGAATTCTGTCGCTTTGCTCTCATATTAGCTCACCGTGCTATATTTTTTCACTCAAACATGCAAGTGGATTAAAAATAATGTGATTTACTAGCACAAAGTTCATTACTGCTGAATACATGAGCATTCTAGGGGTCGCTCGCTGCACGAACTGTAGAACCATGTAAACAAGAGCCATAAAAGATGATCCTATTTAAAATACAGCAATGCATACGCTGCTTCATGCTCATTCACATATATTCAAAGCTACTTGGCTTCCATCATTTTTTTTTTAAATGATGGTATTTTTCTACACTACTATCTTTTTTTTTTTTTTTTTCATAATGATGCTTTCTTGATTCATTGCAGGGGTCATGTGTCATGGCGTACAAGTGGCATACAGAAGACAACGTGGGGAAAACAGTTCTGTCTTCCTACCTCATAGATCCTGGGGCCAAACTAAGGTGATTAGGATTGGAGGCAAGACCTTTACCTGCAGAGCTATCTCACCAGCCCCTATAGCAGCATCTCATCTGCACATAAAAGCATATAAATTATTATTCGCAATGAACTTAACTTCCTAATCTCTAAGTAGCTTAGGAATAACACCTTACTGACTATTGCTCATGGGTCTGAAGGTAACTCTGCTCACTATGAGAAGAGAAAGGTAGCCACCAGCCCAACAATGAACCCTGTGATCTACCAGTGATGTGTCGGGTGACATGCTAGCGCACTGATGGCATAGATGTTATGGATGTAACCACTCGTTCTCTGGTTGTATTTAAAGCCCACTCTTCAAGATAGAACCCATGCCCGGCACTGCTGGGGTAGCCAAAAGCCTGAGACAAGATAGGCCATGAACCTAGAGGAAAACCAAATACTACTGTACTGCTAGAGGAACATAACAATATAAAATGACTTCCAAGGACAAGCTGCTATACCCACAGACCAGAGCCTTACTTAGCCATCATCAGCCAAGCTTCCCCTTGTAGTAGATGGAAACTAAAACAGAAACCCAAAACTGGACAATGTGTGAAGAGCAAGAGATTTCTGGAACACTACACTCAGTCATAAATAAGATTTCTTCATTAAAGCCCTCCCCTCGGAGCTCAGGAAACTAATGCTGAAGAGAGACAGAAATATAGCAAGAACCAGAGGGGACCCTATGACATCATGGAAAGAGTGCTTCAGAAACTCCAACCCAACAGGATTAATGTACACGTGATCTCACAGAGACGGTGGCAGCATGCACAGGGCCTGTACAAGTTCAAACCAGATGGGGCCCCAGTGTGTGTGTGGGGGGCGGGATATGAGCCTCTACTCTTATTCCAAGGCTATCTCCAATGACACCTGTTAGCAAAGGGAAAAAAAAAAACCAAACCACTTTTCTCTAATGAAGCTTCACTGGGTGTGTTAACCACACTTAGGGGTTTGACCCGTGCCCAACAGAAGATTGCCAACACAAAATTGACTCAATTATATTGTTGTAGACAGTCTGTCTCATATTATGTTGCTTGGGCCTTTTTTTTTTTCTATTGGTCTTTTCCTTGCATTATGTTTATGATTTCTTTTTTTTTTTTCTTTTTTTTTTTTTTTTTTTGGTTTTTCAAGACATGGTTTCTCTGTATAGCCCTGGCTGTCCTGGAACTCACTTTGTAGATCAGGCTGGCCTCGAACTCAGAAATCTGCCTGCCTCTGCCTCCCGAGTGCTGGGATTAAAGGCATGCGCCACCACACCTGGCATGTTTATGATTTCTAATTTTGTGCTTTTATATGTGTTTGTATGTGTGCGCGCACAAGAATGCATGTGTTTGGCTTTCTTTGTGCTTTGTTCTTAATTCTGGTTTGCTTGGGGCATTTTTGCAGAAGAGAATGAGAAAGAACCGCATGGAGGTCTGTGAGTGGGAAAGTAAGAAGGGTCTCGGAGAGGGGAACCATGATCAGAATATATTTTATGAAACAAAGTAGTTTTTCAGCAAAATCAGAATTATTTTTTTGTTTTCTGTTTTCTTGCCTTTTTATTGTTTGTTTGTTTGTTTGGAATGCTGGTGGTGGTTGATGTGGGGTCTTTTGAGATAAGGGTCTGTGGTATATACCAGGTTGATGTGGGATCTTTTGAAATAAGGGTCTGTGGTATATACCAGGCTGATGTGGGGTCTTTTGAGATAAGGGTCTGTGGTATATACCAGGCTGGCTCTGAACGCATGCTCCTCCCTCCTCAGTCTCCTCAGGAGTTAGGATTGCAAACATCTACTAACATTATCTAGTTATTAAGAATAATTTTGAATGGGAAGAGCTATGATAAAACCATCAAGCATGATATATGAAACCTTCATTTATGCTTATACTCCAAAATATTCATTAAAGTAAACTTGGAAATGGTTAAAATAGAAAATAGCACAATGAACTACATTAAATTGAACATTAAACAAATATATTTGTGCAAGAGAGACTGGATCTGCCTTCTTGTCTGAGAAAAAAATTAAGTTGTGCACAAATGACATAAGACATTGAATACTAGGAAATAATCCTTTAAAATTACAAATATATGAGATAAACCTTAAGAAAGGAAATTGAGCATAGGAGAGCTGTGATTTTGCCATCTTATGGATCCTAAACAACGAAGGGAAAATCTAGACTTAGCCTTCTCCTGTCATGAAAGACAGGGTCGGAGAACCTAGGGAAACCAGGGAATCTAAAAATCAACAAAAAGTGTAATAGAAGAAAGATAGCTGCGCAAAGAACTCTGGAGAATTTCAGATAATCCTCACTAGATATTCAACACAAAGGTGACCAGGAAACACCCCTCACCCCCAACAGCAGGTAAAGAAGCAGAGTAAAAAATACAGGGCATGCTATATGCCAGGGAACGGTGCCTCTCCCTACCAGACACACAGCCACCACGAGAAAAAATATCTCATAATTCATGCAGTGTTGGGGACAATGCTTAGAGATGAATCTCAAAAACAAGACCGGAAAGGAGCAGACTTTTTTCTAATCACTAATTGCATCCCCAAAAAAAGAAGTGATGAAGAAAATCTACAGGGCCATAAAAAAACTAACAAAGCATTACTAGACAAGGCTACTGCTTCCGGTCAGCAAGAGCACAGTGCTTCTCTCAGATGCATGGGTCCTGGGTTCATTCCCCTCCATTGCAGGATGAAGTGGGAGAGATACGAGTTATACAAAGACAGAAAAAGAAGACGGAGAAGAAAAAGAAGAAGAAGAAGAGGAGGAGGAGGAGGAGGAGAAGGAGAAGAAG
>NC_034596.1:33283691-33295538 GCF_900095145.1 Mus pahari
AAGAAGAAGAAGAAGAAGAAGAAGAAGAAGAAGAAGAAGAAGTCAATAAGAAGACATTAGAATTTGCACTTACGGTCATCAAAGCAGATATTATAAATCCATTAAATAAGTTCATACGGTTAAACAGAGCTGTAAAGATTTTTAAAGTGTCCAAATAAAACTTTAACAGATGAAAATTTACAGTACTGAAAAAAAGCAAAGTCCATACGATTACTGGGAGCAAACTTGAAGGCACAGCTATAGAAACTATCCAAAATAAAGCAGAGGAAACGGGAAGAAAGATAAACACAGCCCCCAAGCTTCATGCCGCTCTAGTCTGTGATGGAGAGATTCAGCAAATAAAGCATCAGGAAGAAGGAATGACATAAGGTTTGTTGTTCCCCAAATTTGACAGCAATGACAAACCCACACAGCTAAGTGCAATCAGCAAACATAAAGGAAAATGAAGAGCAGCTATGGCAGAGCAAGTAATTCACTCAAAGCCAGTCATAAAGAAAAAACCTGTAGGACACTGAAATATACTCACTTAATCCATATGTATTACCTTTATCATATGTACATACATAATGCATGCAAACATACATACATATATAAGTATACATATAGACATACTTCCAACAAAATACGACGCAAGTGAGAAAATCGTGAAGCAGCTTTCTAAAAAGGCTATTAGAGATTCTACAACAAACACAAACAATGCGAAAAGAAGAAAAATAAGGATGTTTCTAGACGCACAAACCCGGAAAGCCTTCATCACCATCACATTTGTGCTACAAAACATGTTTAAAAATAAGCCTTGGAGGCATGGGAAGATGACAGCATGAGGGACTTAGGATAAGCACACCGTGAAGAACACTGCCAATGGTAAGTACCTGGGGGAAGCGCAGAAGGTACTTTTACCATGGAAATGTCTTTAAAATAGTATGTATGTACTCTTTAAAGTAAGAAGATAGGCTTTTAAATATTTACAGTTGAATCAGTTGTGTATATATGAGGTGCCTGTGTGGAGTGCACACTCATGCATGCACTTGCACATGCCTGTAGAGGTCAGAGGTTGACATTGGGTTTCTTCCCGCACTCACTTTACATCCAGATTGCTCCCTCCCTCCTCCCCAGCATTGACCCTCCCCCATCTCACCCTCCCCTTCTCCTCCAACCCACCCCAGCATATCAAGGTACATCTGCTCCCACCACCAAGGCCAGACAAGGCAGCCTATTTAGGGGGACAAGATCCATGGGCAGGCAGGGGTAAGCAGTTGTTGGGGAATCCACATAAAGACCAAGCTGCACATCTGCTACATACACTGGGGGAGGTGTTGGCAGCTCTTTCCCCCATATATTGAGCAAGATCTCACATTTGAACCCAGAGCTTTCCTATTATGATGGACTAGCTAACCTGCTTGCTCTGCCTTATCAATGCTGAGATTACAGAGGCTGCCATATCTGTGTGGGATTTACATGATGCCGGGGATCTGAACTGTGTTCCTCATCCTTGTGAAAAGAGTGCTTTACTCTCTGAGGCCATCTCCCTGGCCCCGGAATAGAAACAAACGTCCATGGCCCTTCAGTCACTACTTCAAAATCACAAACTCACATCAGAACATTTTAGATCTGACACTCTATAAAAATTAAGATTATGGCCATATTATTCCAAACTGCTATCATATTTGACTTTATTCTTTTGAGAATATAATAGAAGCTTGGATTATTGAATTTGTTTCCATAGACAAAAAGTAGCAGCTTCAAAGGACTATTACAGTTAGAAGGCGAGTCAGCACAGAGGTTCAGGATGTGGCTTCTGCTGAACTTAGTAAACGGCAAACACTACTGTTCTGTATAATACTAAACTCAAACATTTGTATTCGTGTGGGTAAATGTTAAAAATTAGGTCAGACAAGTAGATAAGAGATTTTTAAATATATTTATAGCAAACCCTTCCCTTCCCAACCGCAGCAAATGAGCACAGGCCCAAATGCATAGTGTCAGGGCTTTCTAGGGGAATTGTTTATCAGGGAGGTTTGGGGGAAATGGTAACAAAGCCAGGCTAGATTTTCCATCTTCTGAGGCTGGTGAAAGAAATAACAGCATCAAAACTTGACTGTGGATGCAGGAGTCTAAAATTCTATAGACAGGTTTTTCTCTGGGTACATGAAATCTATTCGGAAGTACATCCACAAGTTCTCTCGGTGAGCAGTCGTGCTGAAATGGAAAGGAAAATACAGGGGAATTGCATCTTTTGGGGGATGAAGGCAAGGCGGATTTCAAGATGAAAATCCAGTACACACAAGACTGACTTGGGAGCGGGAGTGATTCATCACAAAGCATAGTGCAGAGCCTTTTGTGTAGATCGTTGTGAATGGAAATGCTGAGGGCCCATAAAGCCCGAGGGTGGCTAAGTTGGGCTGAACAAAAGAAAAGTCTCTGCAGAAATCTGTACATTCACATTTTTCCATGTAAGTCGAGTACGAAAATGCCAACAGGAAACCAAAAGTAATAGGAATTTCTAATATGTCGCTACATGTCATCAGAGTTTGCTCTAGTTAATCTGCATAGTTAGTTGGCCTCTAAAATAGGTTCAGTGTATGTGTGGGGTTAGATGAGACAGAATATCTGCATGTTCAATACCAAAGCTAACGTGCACATGAAAGATGATAACCTTAGTCTTGTTCTCACAGACCCACCAGTTGTGTGAAAGACACTGGCCATCTGAAAGAAGAAACCCCTTCCCTTCTTGACAAGACAGCCTATGGTACTGATTTCATGTGTTTTGGGGAACATCTATGAAGCTTTCGATGGTGGAATTACTTATGTAACAACTGAATTCTGATACATTTAAATTCACTCAATGTGCCTCACTTTCCCCTAAACAGAGAAAGGTCAAAAGGCACGATGGACAAAGAAATCAATACTAGAGAGGGACTATCCAAAGATGGCATTTCTAAATAACCAATTGTAAATATGTTCTGATACCAGCAAACACAGTAGATAATCTTAAATATGGGCTACCACAGCATAAACAATGATGCTGGAGGTAAGGACGGTGGTGGAGGTAGTGGCATTAATGAAAGTAATGTAGATAATCCAAGTTTAAATGGTTTATTAGGAAAGAAAATGATTAAAATGTAGAGACTAGCAAATACAAGAGAACCCAGCTCACTAGGGGGAGGGGTCACAGAGGGAGAGAGAGGGAGAGAGGGAGAGAGACAGGGGAGAGGAAAAGAGAAGGGGAGAGGCAGAGAGGAGAGAGGAGGAGGAGAGGGAAAGAGGGAAGGAGAGATGGAGAGATGGAGAGATGGAGGAAGAGAAAGGCAAAGAGACAAAGAGGAGGAGATGAGGAGAGAAGAGGGGGGAGGGAGAAATAGAGGGGGAGACAGGGAAGAAGAGAGGGGAAAGAGAAAAGAGAGAGGGAGAGAGAGGGAGTGACAGAAAGGAAGAGAGAAGGTTGGAGGAAGAGAGGGGGAGAGAGAGAGAGAGAGAGAGAGAGAGAGAGAGAGAGAGAGAGAGAGAGAGAGAGAGAGAGAGAAGTGCTGAGAGAGGGAGAAACAGACAGACAGCAGACAGACAGACAGACAGACAGGCAGGCAGGCAGACAGACAGATAGACCGACAGAGAGGGACAGAGAGAGGCAGACAGGCAGACAGAGAAGGGGGTGATAAAGCCTGGTTTTGGTAAAGTGGTAGTAAGGCTGGACCTCCAGGTTAATAAGGACATGATGGAATCACACAGGATCCTGATGGAAAAGGTGACATGCAATATTGCTGGTCATTTGGGGGAAAGAATGGAAGCAACCTGAAGAAATATGTTGCAGTTTTTGAACTAATATGGCAGAATCCATACATCCAGTAATGACATAATCAAATAACAACAGCATACCACTGCCAAAAATAAGTCATAGTATTGAATAGATGAACAGATGATTCTGTGACAAGACATTATCACTGGGCATGATTGTCCACCAACCACATGAGACTGATAGTTAAATCAAACGAAGAAGACTCAAGTCTTTGTCCCCCACTGGGTATATTGCCACTTCTCAGACACATGTGGCAAGTAGCTGTGGTATTAGGAAGCATGTGCGTAGATCTCAGTAGGCAGAGAGGCCTACAGAAAAGCTGGGATGCTCATCCCTGTTAGCAGGAGCAAGCCAGGGGTGAAGGGATCTAAATAGCATGCACTAAGCCAGTTAGAACATTTACTAACAACATTTCGTGTGTGAGTCGGTATATTAACCATTAAGATTACAGTGGGCCCCACCCCTGGAGGCCTTGCAGATGTAGTGTTGCTGTGTCACATGTGCACCAGTAGGTGGCAGAGAGGAGAGGTACCATGTCTCTGCTCAGTGTGTTCTGATCGATGAACATCTGAATGATTAGTATAGCCCAACGTTCCCTGAGAAACGGGAGCCTGAGATGATCCATTGCCAGGGTGTCTGGACAGGGGGCTTGCCTGAGGACCACTAGTGTGATGCCACACAGGCCCAGACAGCCTTCCAGTCAGAGACTAGAAGAAGGAGAAGCGAGTCTGAAACGAGCAACCCTTGCATAGGGTCAGTTAGTCTTGGTGAAGAACAATCAGGAATGACCACCAGGCTGGTACCACAGGTCCCGGACAGGGAGCTAGCCCACCAGTCCTGTGCCGTGCGGATCTGGAGGGCAGATCATCTCTGAGATGATCCCTGCTCGGTGTGCTAGTGACGCCAGGTGCCACAAAAAGAGCAAGTAGGTAATGGAAAAAAAACGGAGAGACAGAAAGATGTGGGCACAAGGATGAGAGGCAGAACTGGAGCCTGACGTGAGTAGACGGTGATGCCACCTGGGACCCTGGTGAGGTCCTGCCCTGTGCTGCCACTGGGGGCTACTTCTGGGTCCATGGTCCTGAAGCATCAGGGGTCTGTTACCATCAAAGGCCAAGTGGTCTGGGCTGCCTTCCAGGACAGGTTGATGTCTGCAGGCTGTACAAAAACCGGCCCCACCCCTCATCTGGGCATCATGGGAGAGCTGGCCCCAGGGACCTGAGAGCAGGAGAGCTGACTCCATCCCTAGCCAGCTAAGGTACTCAGGAAAGCAGGCCCTACACATCTCAGGAGATGTAGGTGAACCAACCCCAAGGATATGAGCATGGGAGGGCTGGCCCTACCATTGATCTCCTGAGCAGTGACAGGAACAGAGTGATCTCCGCTTTACCTCACCCCTCACCACCTGGGGCACATAGGAGAGCTGCCCCTGCCCCTCACTACCTAAAGCACCCAGGAACTTGGGCCTTGCACCTTGCCTGGGCCGCCCAATAGAGCTGACCCTGATGGCAGGGGCCCCGATCAAGCCACCGGAGAGTGGGAGTGAAAGAGAGCTGGCCTCACCTCTTGTCTGTTGGGTGGTGGCTCAGGGGAGGAAGAGATGCCTTCTTCCCCTATGTAATCCCTCACCATCAATCGTAGGCAGGAAAGCAGGCCCCCAAGGACAGGAGAGCAGGAGAGCTGGCTCACCCCCTCACCAGCTGCAACCCTTGGGAGAGCAGTCCTGCTTCTCCCCTGGGCAACACCTTTGGTCGAGCTGGCCCTGTTGCATGGGGGAGGGGGACGGCCGATGAGCCAGCGCCAAAGGCTTGAGAGCAGGAGGAGATCCATTGGTCTGACTGGCTCAGTTCTCTCGAAGGCCCAGATCCAGGTCTTTTCATTGATCCACTACAAACACAGATCTACTCCATCTATGAACTACTGGAATACATGAAGGGGCCAGTCTTACAGATCCAAACCTATATGATCTTCATGATACAGAGTAAGAACAGGATATCTGAGAGGAGACTCAATGGGTTCTACTATTGATAGTGTAGCAGAAGCCAGAGGCCTTGTACCAGACCAATGAGTCATTGAAATGAACATTTGTAAGCAAATAAGTATGGACAAAAGGGTGTACTGTGACACATTACAGCTTCCACGGTGAGATTTTTTTTTTCTTTGTTGGGAGGGAGATGTTTAAGGGTGGGTAAAAGGGGAGGGAGAGGAGAAGATGAGTGATATTGGGGTACATGATGTAAAATTTACAAAGAACCAACCACAAGTTACATACACTCACAGATACACACACACACACACACACACACACAGAAGCAGTGGTGGCAGAGGCCTTTAATCCCAGCACTTGGGAGGCAGAGGAGTGGATCTCTATAATTCAAGGTCAGCCTGGTCTATAGAGCAAGTTCTAGGACAGCCAGGGCTACACAGAGAAACCCGGTCTCAAAAAAGAAAATCAAATCAACTCCTGCCCTCATGGAATTACGACACAATAAGAAATAAAAAGATATAAACAGCTGGTAGATCAAACAGCATTATCTAGGCATCAGCTGTGAGGCATACACTCCATGCTGTGAAAAGCAATACAACGGGCACACACTCTGGCCTACAGAGTTTCAATCTAGCTGATGCCCGCAAGAGAAGGAACACAATGTAAAATGTGTTAATTAGTAAATGAAGCACAAATCCATGAGTCAACTATGGAATTCTCTCTCCATTATGGATTTTTATTGAGATGATAATCTACAGACATATTGTATTTCTGATACTGATTTCTGAATAAGTGCTCAGAAGGAGTTAGTGCCACAGGGCAGACATTCCACTTTTTCTGCTTGTGCTTCAGGCATACCAGACAAAGGCTGGGGTGGCTCACACCTGTAATGTAAGCACAGAGAGGAATGGCTACAAGTTCAAGCTCATCACATGCCACTTAGTGAGTCCTGGGCCATCCAGGACAAGGCACTGCATCAAGCAAAACAGAACACAAATGCCTGAACAGAGGAACGATGAAGATGAAGACAGCACCAAAGAGCCGGCTTGAACGTGAGCATCCAGCATCCTGGTCACACCTCACACCTCTCTCTAGCCATTTCTGAATAAAGTTTACTCATTGACACAGAAGAAGCCAGAATCTCCACAGGGAGAATCTTTTCTCTTTTTTCTCAAAAACAAAACAAAACAAAACAAACAAAACAACAACAACAACAACAACAACAAAAACTACAGCATTTTCAGTGCATTGCTTACTGATGGAATTTCAGTCTCAGATGCATATGGAGTCTGATGACCCTTCACCAGGGCCTTGAAGTTAATATTACTTATTAAAAAAAAAAAAAGTACTGCTCCAGGGATATTTACTGCACTTACGCTGATATGAAATGAGGCGCAGAATCTGAGGCTCCATCCTGCACCCTGAAACCCAACACTGGCACATGACTCGGTCCCATTTCCTCTCCCTTCACCCCTTCTGTTGCTCACATGTAGTGTTTGTTCACTGGGTTTGGGTTTGACTAACTCCTAAAATCTATAAGCTGAAAGCATTTATATTTTACGTCACCACCTACTTAACAACAACAAAAAAAAAAATGCTTAATAAAGATAACGAGTTCACACTGTACAGATCAGTAGTCGAGGCAAAAGCAGCTCACGCTTCCTGTGGCTTTTGTTGGGAGAGCAAGTGCTACCCCTGTCCTTCCCATCCAGCTGTGGTGGTCAGGGAGGGGTCATAGCTCTGGAGTGAGGCTACAAGGATGTGTGTGAATTGGCCCGTACCTTAAATGCATCACTACATTTCAGAAGTGGGAAGATGCTGCCTTCAGTACGGGGAAAGAAAAAATAAAGAGGTAGAGTTTCTTCGTGCAGTAGCTTCTACTACGGGCTTGACACATTAACACAATTCATTTCCTAAACCTCCGAGCCTCAGCTGTTATCAAAGTCTAATATGGCTACAAAACAAGGACTTGATCTCTCTGGTCAGAATACGCATCGTGAACGGAAACAGAAAGAAAAAAAAATATATATATATATTCCTCTCATTGCAAAGGGCAGAAGCTCAGCTCTGATGGTGTGCCACTTGCATAACATAATCCCAGGAAACCGAGTGGTAGAACTGGCCTTGGAAATGCCCGGCTCCCGAAACAAAACAGTTGGGTTTTTACAAGTTGTTAACTCCCTCAGTCTGTCTGTCCCCAACTATCTAAAACTCAAAACCCCTTGCTAACAGCAACAGCCTAACCTGCAAAGGCATTAGGTCGGGTCTGTGAACAAAACAGTGGCATGCAGGGATCCTCAGCCTCTTACAAGCCGTTATCTCTAAATGAAAAACTAAAACTTAAAAACAGAAACCAGTTTATTTCAGGGTTTTCTGAGTCCTGTTTGGATTAGGATATTGCCGTCCTCTCCAGCTGAGCTGAGGGTAGCTCACTGTTCCTCTTTGTAAAACTGCAATGCTTGAGAAGGGTAGACCTGGGTGAGACATTCACCATGTTCCCAAAACCTGTCCTCCATCCACAGAACAGTCTCCTGGTATTCACCTGGCCTAACACAGTCCAACTTGGGATATTCTGTTTTAAATGTTTGCAGATGGACTAAAGTATCCAGGAAAATCTTAAAGGCTTCTCATAGGTATTGGGATACATAGTACTAACTCTGTAAAATTAATAGAAATTAGATGTGGTTTCCAGGGTCCCACACCAAGCTTGTATCTCACAGGAAAGCAGGAAGGGGATCTGGGCCAATGATTCTGATCAAGGGGACAAGAGCCATTTAAAGAAGAGATTTAAGTACATAAAATAGAAGAAAGGGGCAGAGTGTCTATGAATAGAATTCGGAGGCACCACAGAGTAGAAAGGACTGCCGAGTAATAGAAGAACAAAGGAAGAGCATCTCAATAGACTTTTCAAGTAGATCAAAACAGTGGCATCTGAAAAAGCTATAGAAAGAACCCCATGGCCAAAGAGGCGGTGAGAATTCATAATGTCCCCCGATTTAACTTAATAGTAGAAATCTACATACAGGTGGGGGGGGACTGGACTCGGAGCTTTTGATTTTAACCAAAATGGAAAGTTCAAATAAAAATTGAACAGCCTCCACCTATTCTGACTTTTAGATCTAAGTGAGACCTATAATCTGTGCTGCCTGCTGGGAAAAATCAAACAAAGCATGATGCAGCGTCCGCTCTCCCTCGGATCTTTAACCAGCATCTTCCAGTGTGCACTTCTCTCAAGGTGAATGATGGACCTCAAGAGCAGTGACAGCAGAGGCACACTTCAATGTGTGCACGAACAGCTTCCCCTGGAGACTTCACTTACTGCTGTGAGTAGAGAATGTGAGCTCAGACGACAGGCTCTGAAATCAGACCTGCATTCAATTTCTGATGCCACCCATAGTTGAATGACCCCGGGCAAGGTAGTTAACCTTTCAAACTCTCCCTTTACCTTGAGGTGGGAAAGAAAGCAGCAGAAGAAAATGTGGACCAGGCTGTCAGAGTACAGGTCAGCATTTGATAAAATTGCCCCAGAAAATATGAATAGGCTGTGTTCTGTAGGCCTGAAACTCCTATATAGCAATAGCACCCCCATTGTCTTTGGGTCACAGACAGTATGGTGATTCCAAGTGGCTTTGGGGTCTGTTTTCTCTAGAAAAAAAAATTTAGAAGGCAATGCTGTGAGCTCCGAACACAGTGCTGAATCCTTGAAAGTATTAGTGGATCCAATCCGTAAAAGCCTTCTGCTTGTGAAATAACATTTAAAGTGAATAAAGTCAGAGCCTAGGCTAGTGCATGACAGTGATTCATCTGTCAGACTTCCATTCGGTTCTCACCACCATCATTCCACTGTGTGGCTCCACCATGATCACCATTAAAAACCCCAGAAGAGTGCTTCTTCAAGGGACAGGCACAACTCCAGTCAGGTGGCCTAAGCCAGACAAATTTAAACTGTTTGTTCTCTGGCATCTCCTCTTCCTCCTCCTCCTCCTCCTCTTCCTTCTTCCTCTTCCTCTTCCTCCTTCCTCCTTCTTCTTCCTTCTTCCTCTTCCTCTTTTTCTTTCTCTTCTTGCTCCTTCCTCCCTCCTCCCTCCTCCTCCTCCTCCTCTTCCTTCTTCCTCTTCCTCTTCCTCCTTCCTCCTTCTTCCTTCTTCCTTCTTCCTCTTCCTCTTTCTCTTCTTCCTCCTTCCACCCTCCTCCTCCTCCTTCTTCTTCTTCTTTTTTCCTCTTCTTCTTCCTCTCATCAGTGAACATATGCTATTATCTCTGGTCATGATAACTGAACCTCATTCTTATGTATACACAGAGAACCCTGTCTTCAAAACATAACTGCCCTTACAAAAGCGGGGGTATGGGTGGTCACAGCAAAAACATCTCACAGGATCAGTTCTGAGACGGTATTTCAAGTTTTGCTCCTGAGGGAGTGGCTTCTGGGGCAGGTCCACTTATTGTACTAGAGATTTTATGAGCCAGACCATGTAGTAGCCACATCTTAAGTGTCCTCCAATGAGTCATGCCTTTGTTCAATGGCCTCCTTTAAATACAAGTAGAACTAACAGAATGTTGCAAAGGCGATGATGTCACTCCGCTGACTGCATTATATGCATTATATTAGTATAATATGTGTCTGTATGTGTGTGTGTGTGTGTGGAGAGAGAGAGAGAGAGAGAGAGAGAGAGAGAGAGAGAGAGAGAGAGAGAGAGAGAGAGAGAGAGAGAGTGTTAGAGTTCTGTAGTCAATAACAGGCTGTTCTTCCAGAGGACCCAGTTTCAATATCTATCAGAATCCATACGGCAACTGACAACTGGCTGTAACTCCAGTTCCAGGGGATCCAAAACCTTTACACATGCATGCACTGCTTGTGGACGTTGTACATCGTGGTGCGCACTAGGCTCCGCACCACGATGTACAACGTCCACAACAAAAAATAAATAAATCATATTTATTTATATATATATATGAGAGAGAGAGGGGGGGGCAGGCATATATCATCGTTATATCATACCACACCATATCTACCCAAGTAGAGAAGTGGAGACTCTGAGAAAAGAGGCTGCCATGTTGTAAGACGTTGTAAGGGTGCCTGTAGGGGGTTCCCTGACAAAGAATGACCAGCAGTTTCCAAGAGCTAAGATAACCTGGGGCTGACAGTCAAAAAGAAAATGAAAACCTTCGGTCCTACAGCCAGAGGAAGATTATAATGCTAACAGCATCAGGAGAGTCGGGGGCTTATCATTCTCCATTTGAGCCCCTGATGAAACTGCAGCCCTGACCAAGCCCTGATCAGAGAGAGACCCGATGACAGGGCCTAGCTGACCTCTGTGCGATGCGGGTTGGTCTGTGCCCTACCCAAACCTTACCCGTCTTGAAAATGCCACTTATCGCTGCTCTCTGGGCGTTGGCATACTCACCCCCTTGCTATCACAGTGCTTGTACAGACTGGAAGAAAGTGCCGCACCAGCAGTACCAGCGCCCAGCAGCTTTAGAACACCCTGCCGTCCTCTGCCTGCTGCACCACACGACAGGGAAGACACTGTCTCTTTAAGGCTACGGACCAAATCCACTTCAGTCAACAGTATGTCATCACATTTTGCCCTGTGCTCCATATTGGAAATCATTTAAATGAGCATCTAGGAAGCATGCAATTAGGAGAAGCCATAGTGAAAACGTATTAACTTATAGAAAGTGTCTGGTACTGTCTTCTTAGTTTTTGGTTAAAAAAAAAAAAAACTAGAATTGTTTTCAACAGATATGTGTACGCTTACATAAGACTTCGTTTTCTATGAAACTGCAATGCTTTCTTCTGTATCCTGGATAATACATTTCATTTCTGCGTCTAACAGCACAATAGCACAAGTCTATCACCTTGGCTGCTGTAAATCATGTGTGCAATTATGTTGAACATTCTGCTGAGATTTGATAGAGGGAACACAGAATGAGGTAAAGATGAACAAGTTGCTGTGTGTTTTCATCTATTTATTAAGATTCAAAGTCTAAACGAAATAAAAATGGTGAGATTTATTTCCCGTTAAACCTCTTGTTCACAACCATCAGACTGTGAGTTATACTGAAG
>NC_034596.1:33296313-33318543 GCF_900095145.1 Mus pahari
CTCTCTCTCTCTCTCTCTCTCTCTCTCTCTCTCTCTCTCTCTCTCTCTCTCTGAGTGTATGGAATTATCAAGAAATCTCAGAATAACAAACCCTAGAAATAATTATACATATCTGTAAATGCTTATAATAAAATTAAGTATGTTATCCTTAATAGGAGAAAAGGACTTCAAGCAGCAAAAGTCCCCAGCAACTTAAACATAAATATAAATTACATTTTTAAAAAATCAATTGAAGTAAAAATAAAAGAGCCACATTTAGATGTAATCACACACACACACACACACACAAAATGTCCATAGCTTCACTATTCACTAATGAGAAGGTACAGATGCTGCATACAGAAGGATTTTATCATGTCCATATGTTTCTCGAATGACTCTCCTTGTTAGCTATTTTTCCATATCTCTATTTAAGAATAACATACACATTCCCCTCTGAGAGGGTGTAAAGTATAATATGTTGTAATGTTTAAACAATTCAATAAAATCACCCTAATAAAAATGAAGATCATATAAACTTAATACACCCTTAGACTAAAAATATTAACATAATATGAATTATGGGTCTCGTTAATGTAGTTAACTTTTTATCTTGTAGTTAGCCTTATGATTTAAAGATTTAAAGATTAAGCTTTAAAATTCCTCAAAGAGAAGCTAATCTATAGCATGTGTGTGTATATGTGCGTATGTGTGTATGTGTGTGTATGTATGTGTGTATGTGTGCATGTGTGTGTGTGCATGTGTGTGTGTGTTTGTGTGCAGTTAGAATAACTTCATGAAGTCTATAATAAAATAGTCACAAACAGACATAAGCATATTAAAAATCACCTTTTAGTTTCAGAAGCATTGTCATTATTTTTATGGACTATGATGATTTAACATGACAGTCCCATGACAATCCCAGGGCATTGTGAGTCGTCTGATTTTCCAATAAAGGCAGCTCAATAGGCTGCACTTCAGAGGGACAGGAACAGGAAGAGTGAAATAAAAAAGAAAATCTGCCTCCTGTCTATAAACCAGTACCTCATTTCAAACTCTTAACTTCCTCCTGCATGCCTCTGCCCACCTACAGTGCCCACTCGGGAGTGGAAGTCATTAACTTAGGAGCAAACCAGGGATGGGAACTCTCCTCCTCTAGCTAGTAACCCATCAAAGGTCAGGCTCAGGATCCCCACTGCAGATGCACCTGTTTGCTAGGGGAAACACATCTAAACACCATAGCTTTTTCCCACATGTGACACGTTAGCAGTGAATGTTTCTCCTCTTGAGATTTGCCCCATTCAGCCAACATAAATGAGGGACATGGCAAACCGCACAGCTAACTTACTTGTTCTTTCTGAAATGCAACATTGTTTGTAAGCATTTTCAACATGAATAGTTTCCAGAAGGCACATTAAGGACTTGATGTCTGTGTAATTAAATTGGTCCAAACTGGAACAGTGGTTTCAAGGGGTAAGAAAGACCATTTATTTATTCTTAGTAAACAGCACATATATATATAAAACAAATTTTCAGTCACATTAATTTCCATAATAAACATCCAAAGTGCCAAAGAATAGTTCAAAATGTATCTTTTTCTACACACGATTTTTAAATTGCCCTCATTTATTAACTGCAACTTCTTCTGTGCTGTTACTAATTACAGAATTAAAAAGATTTCTGGGGCATCAGAAAATAACATCTAGACCTTTTCAAATGTCAAGACTTTTTTTTTTCTGTAACATGGATTCACATGAACTTACTCTGTTTTCCTAGATTTCGGTAATTCCTACAAGGTTTGGAAACATGAACATGCTCCAAGGAGTCGGAGTTCCGAATCTCTACTCTATAAACTGTCTCCGTCCACCAAGTATATTCAGTTGCATAAGCGGTAAACCATTGGGGGAGGTGTTTAGCTCTTCACTTCTTTTCTGGTATGAGTTAAACTTTTTAAGTCTGTTGTATCTCACTTCCATAATATATATGTAGTCATGAGATACGTATATGTATCTATGCTGCATTTCTCACAGATTTCAAAATATTACAATCTGAAAGTTCCTCTTAGAGGAAAACACACACCTTCCTGACAGGGAAAACAAACGTGACAGAATTCCCCGAAATGGGAGCCTAGGAAACTCACTCACAAGAGACGTCTTCAAGACCACATCACATGAACTGCAAAGCCTGGGTGCCTTGGATCTGCAGGGCGGCTCGGTCCCACTGTCTTCCACAGACACACAGGCCTCTGACACCAGCGCCTCTCACTGCCGACAAGTGGGTGATGTCCTCAGAGCAAATCTACCAGCTAAGCGTTCAGGGATCAGGGAACGCCCCCCTCTCCTCATTGCATCCCATCCCCACTGCGGCACCCCCAATTTACCTTAATGAGCTTAAGATTCATCCACTGGGCACTTCACTGCTTCATCTCCCATCCTCCAACCTCCTGAACTTTTCTGAAAACCCAGTACTCTGCTGTACTGACTTGGAACTGAAGCGCCCCTCCAAACAGCAAAGGTACCCCACTAAGTATTTCTCCCCTCAAGCAACACGTTGGCAGTACAAACTTTTCATTCATAGCTTGGTTCCAACAGGAATAGGGTGTGTGTTTGGGTAAGGGGGGAGACAGGAGGGCGAGGTAAAAATCTGGCCAGCGACCCTCGCCTCGGCTTGCCTAGCCAAATGCCAAGGTCTTCACCAAAACCACCACCCAGCACCCAACTTCTGACAATGGTACCCACCAAGCTCCGGGCTGCAAGATGCAAAGCAAGTGGCGTGGAAGTCCCAGCAGAGATGCTGCCAACCCGGAGAGCCAGACAGGGAATGCCGCGGCGCGCCCGGAGCACGCGTGGCCCCCAATTCCCAGGGCTTTCCCGGGCAGAGCCAGCCCCGGCTGCGGTGCCACTCACCTCCGCCCGCTCCCGCCGAGGCTGCGCGCCCTCCTCCGCCCCGCGCCGGCGAGCCCCTAACTTCGCCCCCTTCTCCAAACAGCCATCTTCCGCAGCGCAGGAGGGAATGGCGAGGCAGGAGGCCGAGCGGGGAGGGAAAGTTGCCGGCGGGGCGCGGCGGGGCGCGGGCGGCGGGGGCGCGCGAGGCTGGGGCGCTGCGCGCCGTGCGGGAGGCGGGCGGCGGCGAGCTGCGCCGAGCGGGCGGCGCGCGGAGGACGGGCTAAAAATAGCGCGCGCTGGGGAGGGGCGCGAGGGGGGACGGGGGTGGGAGGGAGACCGCGGGGCCGGGCCCGAGCCCCGGAGCGGCGAAGCGGGGCGGGGCGGGGCGGCCGGGGAGGCGGCGGGGCCGGGCTGCAGGGACACCTGGGGGCGCGACGGGCGGACGCGGATAGGACGCGCGCGGGCAGCGGGGCAGGGGTCTGGGGGGACATGGGGAGAGCGGGGGATGTCTGGTGAAGCTCGGGGACCTGAAAGACCGACAGAGGCGAAAGGTGCCAGGTGACAGGCAGGCGACCCGGCCGGTGCGGAGGAGGAGCGCGGCCCCGGCCTCGCCCTGCGCGCCCTCCAGCCCCTGTCGCTCAGGTGCGCGCCTGGCCGCGCAGACCTTAGGGAGCCGAGGAGAACCGAGAACGCTGGGGCAGGACTTAGCGCATCCCTACACTGGCATCCCTACACCGGCATGGAGCTTCATCATGGGGTTGGGGGGAGGTTAAAGAAAATGCCGCTACGTTTGGGGGGGTTGTTGTTGTTGTTGTTGTTGTTGTTGTTGTTGTTGTTGTTGTTGTTGTTGTTGTTGTACCTAATGGGAAATGTGAGGAAACATGGTGATAGAAGTATGATGTAGGTTTGCCGCGTTTGAAGGCTGCACGGGAGAGAGCAGCATCGCTCTGGAACCCGCCCTGGCAGAAAGGAGGCACTGCTGGGTTCGGGAATTGCCTAGAGGGCGTCTTCCGTGCTTAGTATTTTACCTTGGAGACTGAAAAAGAAATTACAGCTATAACTTGTTTATACTAATATTCCTAATGTCTGTAAATCGCTTTGTAAAGTAGGCAACACTAAATATTTAATTTTTAAAAAGGCTAATCCTGAATATATTTTTCTAATGCTAAACACCTGCCCACTCAAAAAGGCTAATAATTATATTTAAAAAAACAAAACAAAACAAAACAAAAAAAACAAAACAAAACAAAAAAAACGGTGATCTGGCCGGGCGTGGTGGCGCATGCCTTTAATCCCAGCACTTGGGAGGCAGAGGCAGGCGGATTTCTGAGTTCGAGGCCAGCCTGCTCTACAGCGTGAGTTCCAGGATAGCCAGGGCTACACAGAGAAACCCTGTCTCGAAAAACAAAAACAAAAACAAAAAAGCAAAAAAACGGTGATCTGAAGACCAATAAAAGCAATAAAAGTGTCTACATGTGCATTTATGGTTTTCCTCTGTATTGGCTAAAGCAACACTCATTCACAGATTACACACACCCAAAGAACCAGAGAGCCCTAACCCAGCGCCCTCATTTCCAGCTCAAGGACGTGAGACTACGAGATCAACATGATTTCTGCAAGGTCTGGTAGTGGCAGTGTTCATCTCTAGAACTGAATTGCATAAACCTGGGACAACTTGACGGCTACACATTCCGTGTCATTTAAGATGACTCAGCATTTGTAGTGGATATAACTATGATAGCTAGATGTGCCCCGCCCCCAGCAGTTTACCCCAACTGTAAATTTGTACCCCAGGAGTGGGAGTGGTCAGTTGACTTTATATTTGTAAAAGAAAAGAAAGCAGGATGAGGTGAGGAACCAGTGGGGGAATCCAGACTTGGGAAGAAAATAAATGTCACTCTTAATGATGTCCTCCAGTGGTCCCGCAGCTTGGCTTCATGTCCATACTAGAAAATCAGTTAACGAATCTTGCTATCAGGCACTCCACAGTGAAACCACTGGTGTTGGCTGGAACATTTCAGACATGCTTTTCAGATTATTCAGATTTATTTATTCAGATAAATACCTAGTGACCTGCCATACCTTGCCTTTCAAGATGGAGTCTTTGGTCAAGTGTCCGGAACTTCTACCTTTTCTTCCTGTTTCTGTTTGCCTTCCACCAACTCCAAGAGGAACAATTCACTCTATCATCTCTCAAAAAGGACTTTCTAGAAAAGTGTCATTGAAACGCATAAAAGTATACATTTCTAGGAGCTCAGCAGTCATATGAAATAGACGCATGTGTAACTGTGGACAGAATGACTTGGAGTTTGGGTTGTTTGATGTTTTTTTTGTTTGTTTGTTTGTTTTTCATTTTTTTATTAGATATTTTCTTTATTTACATTTCAAATTTTATCTCCTTCCCTCATTTCCCCTCCGAAAACCTCCCCATCCCATCTCCCACCCCCCTCTCACCAACCCACCCACTCCCGCTTGTTGTTTTTAATATACCCTTAGTTACCTCTACCGCAGGATGCATACAGTTCATAGCAGACAGCTTTCTTCTTCATCATTCTAGCACCAACTTCAGGGCCAACTCAGAGAGAGAACTTGCTGGTTGCGACTGCTGATTCATGTATTTTAAGTTACAATTTAACTAAAGTATTATAATTCCTTCTAACAGTTCATCAGTTCATGTTCTCTGGTCAAGCCTACATTATACTCTGTGTGATTCTTTTTTTTTCTTTTTTTTTTTTTCTGGCTTCATTTTCTCAACTGAGCTCTAGGAAGAC
Source organism: Mus pahari (assembly GCF_900095145.1). Lineage (NCBI taxonomy): Eukaryota > Metazoa > Chordata > Mammalia > Rodentia > Muridae > Mus > Mus pahari. The sequence goes on from NC_034596.1 coordinate 33,301,949, forward strand.
CAGGTAATTCTTTTTTATTTCTGGTGTTTTTAATAGGATTTATTTTTAAAGAAAAGTTTTGGATTTGAAGAGAAATAAAGACTACATTAGGTATTAGGCATCCCTAATTCCCAAATCTGAATTATCCCCAAATCTCAATTGTTTTTAGCTAACATGACAGGAGCCCTGAAATGTCATACCTGATCTTATAAAATAACTGGTTTCTGTGAAAACCTAGATACCCTAAAAATATTGAATGAAATTACCTCAGGCTTTATGTTTGGGAATATGTGAAACAAATGGATTTCATATTTAGACTCAGCCTCTTCCCCAAAGAAATGTAATTATGTGAATATTTCAACATCTAAAGACAATATAAATAAAAAACTAAACCACTTCTGGCGCCACACATTTTTAACCTGCATGTAGACTTTTAGTGTAGCCAATCATATGCAATAATACTATCATGAACTGCTCTCAGTAGCTTAGCATGTTTTCTATAATTAGCAAATGGTTAATCAGATAGAATGAACCTAGAACCACGGTTTGTCATATTTCATTACTTTTACATAACTTCCCTTTTCTATTTAGGATTCCAGCTAGGATCCTGAATTGTACTTGTCATGTCTCTTTAGGCTATTCTTGGCCATGAGTTTCTCAGATTTTTCTTGTTTTGAAAACTAACTTTGAGAAGCATTGGCCAGCTATTTTATAGGTTATCTCTCTATTGGAATATATTTGTTTTTCTAACAAGTCCTGAGTTGTAACTTCTAAAGTTCCATCCCTTGATATTAAATAGTCAAGAGACTATAACAGTGTCATAATGTACCACTGCAATGTTGATACTGGTGTCTGTCTGTAATAGTATTTGCTCATGTCTACATTGTAAGCTTACTCTCTTCTCCTTTTTTTTTTTTTTTTCAGTGCTTCTCTAAGGAAGTCATATAGTACAGCCCACACTTCAGGAGTATGTAGAATGCAATTTAGGATTAGACAGATTGTCTTCCTTTCACAAGAAGCTAATTTGACCCAGACAGAAGAAAGATGACAGGAGAGGAATATTTGATGCTTGTCCCCTATCGAAACATGGATGTGTTTAGTACTCAGTGAATCCCTAGACAAGCCTGCCCACAGACAAGCTCAGGACAAGGTCTAAAGGCTCCAAAAGAAAGAAAGGGAACAAAACCATTTATAGGATGTACGCAATAGCATCTAAAGAGCAAACTCTGCTGGGCGTGGTGGCGCACACCTTTAATCCCAGCACTGGGGAGGCAGAGGCGGGTGGATTTCTGAGTTTGAGGCCAGCCTGGTCTACAAAGTGAGTTCCAGGACAGCCAGGGCTACACAGAGAAACCCTGTCTCAAAAACCAAAAAAAAAAAAAAAAAAAAAGCAAATGCTTGATGGATAGAAGGGAGAGAGCAGAGAATGGGCCTGGACAACTATTTAAAGAAGTAACAGCAGAAAACTTGGCGCACCTGAGGAAAGAAAGATGTACATACCAACATCCTGGAAGACGAAAGTTCTCTAACAAGATCCTATCAAACAAGACTATGGACTACAATTAAGTCGTAGAAAAGTAAAGACTTTTTACTTGGTTATTTTTATAGTGAAGGTCTCACTCTGTAGCTATGGCTGGTCTTAAACTTTCTATGTAGATCAGGTTGGTCTTGAACTCTTAGATCCACGAGCCTCTTTCTCCTGAGTGCTGAGATTAAAAGCATGTACCTGTGTGCTTGGCTTTACTGTGTTCTTAAAGGTGAAGTGAGTCTTACCAGGACCATATATAGTTGGGTCCATCTATACAATGATGAGAATTTTTATTAGATTAAAACAAAAACAAGACTGTATGTCCACTTACAGAAGAATTAAATTGGATTTATTTTGCACGTCATACATAAAAATCATTACAAACTAGATTAGACCTCAACATTAGAACCACCCCCCCCCAAAAAAATCCCTATTAGAAATACAGGAGGGGGCTGAGGAAAAAGCTCAGGTGCCCACCTTGCAAGCATGAGGACCTGAATTTAGTCCCCGGAACCCATGTAGAAAGAGCCAGGAAGAGCAGTGCATGGTTGTAATCTCAATGCTGGCAAGGTCGAGTCAGGCAGATCTCTAGAGTCAATATCAGTGCAGCCTAGCCTATTGGACAATTTCCAGGCCAGTGAAAGACTCTGCCTCAAGAAAGGCTGAATGGCATATGAGGAATGACGTCCAAGGTTGTCCTCTGGCTTCTACATCAATGCACATATCTATAGAGACATATGCACATGTGCACATTTGTACAAAAGACAAACAAACAAAAACAAAAACACAGAGCAAGCTCTGTGACATTAGTCTGGATAATGGGTTCTTGAATGGAATCAAGAAATGTAGACTACTAAACAAACAGATAGATAAATGGAATAATGCCAAGCTACAACTCTCCAGCACAGCCAAAGAAACCAATCGACAGAAGAGGCAAATCCATGTGTTGGGAGAAAACATTTTCCAAAGGTACATCCACCAGTAGGCTCACATCCAAAACATAAGGAACTCAAATAATCCAACAGCAAGAAAACAGCTTTGTCAAAATAGACAATGGATAGCGCAGACATTTCTCAAAAGAAGGCATACAAATGCCCAGCAGATATATGAAGATGTATTTCACCTCTCAGATCACCAGAGAAATGCGAATTTTAACATAAGACAACATATTCCCTCATACAAGTCAAAAGATTGCTCATGGAAGCAAAAATGGCAGTCGGTGTTTATGGTGGTGGTAGCTGAGGTAGTTGTTTGGTAGTTGTCTTTACAGGGGAAGTTCTGTAAACTTTATTTTGTGAAATATTTGTGGCACATCCTAAGGGGCCATGCCTCTCAGCCACTCACTGCTGCTCTGGGCACTTTCCCACTAGTTCAGCCATCAGTCCTCCAGATGAGGACAACCTCTTCTTCTTCTAGGGAAAGACGCATCAAGAAAAGAAAGGTGAGCAAAACTCACGACTGAGATTCCAGTGTTGTCGGCTAGTATCACAAAGTTGGAGCCTGGCCCTCTGTGCCTTTATTTTGGGGTGCAGCCTTGCAGAGCCTGTTTGTGATTGTTTAGGGTGCATGTGTTAAAATGATTCTTTTTAAAAAATCATTGTTATTTATTGAATGAAATAAGTCTTTTTATTATGATGTCAACAAAATTAATTGCACACCCACTATGTGCAGAATAATATGACAGATACTCTAAATCATTTTTTCTAATGTTGAATTTGCATTGTGCCATAGCAAAGGTAGAGACACTTTATTTAGAAGTAATAGAGTATGAAATTTAGCCAGAGTATATTTCTAAAGATGGATGGTGTATCCCCCTCCTCCTCCGCTCCACTCCACCCACCATTAGCCTCCATTGGCCAATCCTCAGCCTCTGTCTCCTGTGAAGTAGGATTGCAAGCATTGATCACTATCTTAAGCTCTCAGGAGTGGATTTTACTATGAATCTATTGTGATTTTGGGCTTCGGGTACCCTCATTTTACGGAGTCTACTACAGCCATAGAGTCTTACTGTAGGATCATTTCACTTACAATGATCCTAAATGTGTATGAGCATCAGTATCCCCCAAACCTGGCTCTTTCTCTCATATATATGAGAGATTTATATGAAAAGGTGAAAGTGGTGACTGATAAGGACCCCCAATTAAAGGACACCACTCCCACAGAGCAAGACCAGAGAACAGGTACATCTGAATCCCCAGGGTGCTTTCTGGGGCAGCCCTCAAGTTTGGGTTTCCTCAACAGCTGGGAAACTGAGTCAGACCACACGTCCATGACTCCTTGGAGAACACCCTGAGCAAAGGCCAGAGTTTCCTGAGCCAAGAGACGACCCAGCAAGCAAAATAGAGGAATCCAAAACCACTGTAACATTTCCCCGTGGCTGTGCTGTCTTCTGTTGTCCAGAAAAACATGTGGACACATTCATGGTTCGTTTCAGGAAAGTTCCAGTTCTCACAGAGCACTTTTTTTTCTAGAACTCATCTCATTTTAAAAATAATTTTTCTCAGGGTTGCTGCTAATACTTCATCTGGGGGGAGGGATTAATAGACAATTTTCTTCAATTAGTTTAATCTGTTCATAGGTCTGCAACAATGGGTTCCTATGGCTCAGGAATTTCCCACTGCAAGAAAAGTGCTGTGTGGTAATAGAGGTGGTAATGAGACCCATTAAGGAATTCATTCCTTTGCTAAACTTTCAATAAGACCTGGAAGATACGCTGTCTCTATTCTAAACAATCTCTTTCTTTTAAAATTACATTTATCTATCTATTTATCTATTTATTTAGGAAAAGGAGATACTTGTACTGTGATACATACATATATGGAAGTCAGAAGAATACTCAAGGGAGTTGGTTTACTTCTCTTGATAGGAGAGTTCCTGGAATCAAACTCATGTAACCATCTAGCTGGCCCGGTAATCCCTTTCTTATGCCAAAGTATGTGGAACACTGTAACGTTAGTCACAAGTCATTGCTCTGTTATGAAATACTGTGAACCCCATTAGGTCACATGACAAATGGCATGCTATAGTTATGTCAGCAGGCCATCAACCAAGATTCATGAAACAAGTGAAGAAAAGCCTTCACATGTATGCGGATACTTCAGGGTGAGTTTCATTAACTGGACACTTTAATATCCATTTTATTAATATTTCATATTAAGATGATTTACATACCTCATATGTAATATGCTAACAATATTCAATATGCAAGACAATATTCTAAAGTAAATATATATTTATATTTACTTACATGTTCTTAGTAGATAAATTACAGTTCCTACTACACCGTATATAAATGTTATGACAATTAAATCAAAAGAAAAGCAGTAAAGCAATTAATGTTATTTTTAAATTTTCATTTCGTTCTATAAAATTGTGATGGTTTGCACACGCCAGGCAGTGGCATTATTAGGAGGTGTGGCCTTGTTGGAGTAGGTGTCACTGTGGGCGTGGGCTTTAAGACCCTTGTCCTAACTGCCTGGAATGGAGAGTCCTCATAGCAGCCTTCAGATGAAGATGTAGAGCTCTCAGCTCTGCCAGCACCATGCCTGCCTGGATGCTGCCATGTCCCTGCCTTGATGATTATGGACTGAACCTCAGAACCTGTAAGCCAGCCCCAATTGAATGCTGTCTTTATAAGAGTTGTCTTGGTCATGGTGACTCTTCACAGCAGTAAAACCCTAAGACAGTAATACTGAATTTTCTTTGATGTTAAATTTGAACTTAGTGATCATTTTTCAATGTGAATGTAAATTTGAAGTGCCTTTTCAAGGAACACTATTTTCAGTGCCTCTAAGAGTTAGTGTTAACTAAGCTATAAACAAAAGTAAATAAAATAACCAGTGACTTGGCAAACTAAATTTTTTTTTTCAAATTTAATCTTAGGACTGGAGACTTTGTTTGGTATTGGTTTGGTGGCTCAAAGGCCAGGTTTCATGATTTTTGCAAAATTCTTTCCTTTCTCAAAATGCTTGTTACTCCAGCCATTAAATCTACTGTCTAGAAAATAATTACGTGGAAGAACAATATGAACCTATAGGTGGAACAACAATATGAACTAACCAGTACCCCCAGAGCTCGTGTCTCTAGCGGCATATATAGCAGAAGACGGCCTAGTCAGCCATCGTTGGGAAGAGAGGCCCCTTGGTCTTGCAAACTTTATATGCCCCATACAGGGGAATGCCAGGGCCAAGAAGTGGGAGTGAATGGGCAGGGGAGCAGGGGGCGGGAGGGTATAGGGGACATTTGGGATAGCATTTGAAATGTAAATGAAGAAAATACCTAATAAAATAATTTTTTTTAAAAGAAAATTAATTAATTAATTAATTAATTAATAAAACAAAACAAAAAATCCTAGGGTTAAGGACACATAAGATAGCGCATGCATCCGGAAAGCCAATATTTTCCTCAAAATGCTAAACAGGCTTAAGCCGGGTCTCACAGTCTCACTGAAGGCTGTAGGGTGCTGCCAGAGAAGACTGATCCTTATTTGCAAGGAAACCTGAGAGGAACACATTGTACTGTATCTATTATTTCTAATAGTGCTAAAAATTAAACCTGGTAAGTTTTCAACCTCTGAGCTACATCCATAATCCAGAAAATATTTTCAATTCATTATTTTTCCCAGCCTCTGTACCAGAGAAAGATAAGGGAAAGGGACTTAAAATGGATCAGAGAGCCGTCCTACAGTATCTTCTATCATTCCTGAAGGCCAGTTTCCCCAGAAGTGCTGAATGTATTAGCAAGATTTTATAACCAAATGCTTTTTAGAGAGTGTGCTTTGGCTTGGGGAGAAAACTCACGTGGCAGAAGTGAAACCTGGTGAATACCGTCCTGCTTAGTCACATCACCTCTACAGAAGCGTGAAAGCAAAACCCAAAGCCAGGCATGACCGCACACACATGTCGCTCCTGTGATAGAGACCAGCAGGTCCATGGTGCTGCTCCCTGGCCAGCCAGGGAACTGTGGTCATCAAGCCCTAAGCCAATAGACACTTCCTCCAAGAGCAAGGTAGATGGCACCTGAGGAGAGTGACATTTGAGGTTGATTTCTGGCCTGCATATGGAGAGAGATAGGTGTATGAGGGACAGAGATGCAAGACAGGACTATTTTGTTACAGAATATGAGAGATCTTCAGCAGTTCACTTACCTGATTTTTAGCAAGTACAACTAGTTCAACTCAGTTTCACAAATGAAAATGAGGTCCAGGTTTAAATAACAATCATGTTGCGGTTACTCAGGAGCTAGGACAGAGTCGGCTCTGCTTCATGCAGACCTCTACCTGAGCACACCCTCCTCCACCCAGTCTAGCTATGCCCATTAGGCCTGCTTGGGTTAAGTTTGTACTTTGTTTCAAGTTCTTAAGAAGTAATGCTTCTCATCTTTCCATCTTCTGAGCCAAGTTCCAAACTCTCAGTTTTGCAAAACAAAACAAAACAAAACAAAAAAACTTTTGGCGATGAATGGGTTAATTTTGTGCTATGACCTTCCCTTTCCTGCTGTCCCCAATCTAAATCTTCCATTATTCGATTCTGAAACTTTTATCTGTGGACATGAAACTCACTGAGCATAGTTTTTCTCCCCCAAAGAGAACCAAAACTGTCTACAATGAGAATGTTCCCTCTGCAGTTCTTTGGAGCCTGCGAAGACACAGTATGTTTATAAAACAAGAAAATTCTAATAAAAAGATCCCTCTGTTTCACAGTGATTATTAATACAAAGTTGTTTTGCAATAACTTTGATCATTAAGGTTTTTAGACATATATTTCTATACATCATTTCAAACACTATAATTTTTCTTAAATTTTATTAAGAAGTATTACTGTCTGGAGTTTACATATCATGAGTTCTAGTTCTTTATTTATATTTGCATATAATTACAAAATATTTTCAAAGTTCCAAGTGACTTAATTTCTGTTATTATTGATTTATATTTAAAATATAAGACATTATTTCATCTAAGTTGAAAAATAGCAATAAAAAGCTTTTAGATTACTCATGACTGGCAAAACACTTTTAACAGGGAAAATACCAATCACTTCAGCTTAAATTTATACCAACTTCCAGGAAGCTCCAAATGAGGGCTCAAGGAGCGAGGCATTGGAAGAACAGAGCACAGAGTGTGTGGACTTGTCAGAACATCATTTCTCTGAAGTCAATACTCAAGTCAGGTGATACATTTTACTAACCTTGCCTTCCTAATATTTCTTTATAAATCTTTCTCTTTGTAAAAAAAAAAAAGTATAATGCAAGGTTTGCAAATATCAGGATAATGAGCAAGTAATGGCAATAGACAAGCAGTTATCATAAAGTCTGTACTTCCTTTCTTTGACATGCACAATTGCAGACACCCTTCCTCCTCTGAAAGGTTTCTTCTTCCCCAGGACACTGGCCTGTAACAGCTGAAGCACCAGCCTATTCCATGGTGTCTTGCTTCCTGGACTCATGAGCACAGCGCTCTGAAGTATCTCTGGATAGATGCTCTCACTACAGAAGCTTGCCCTTCAAAGACACATATATCAGGTTCCCCCTGCACCATTTCATTAATAAGAGCTGGTCACCTTACCATGCTTATCTCTGGGGAGTAGCTTAGAGAAGGAAGTGTGCTCTTCCCATAGGAAGTAACCACAAGTAGTAACAATTCAATAGTCACTTTCCTTATTGCTGTAACAAAATCCACGATAAGAAGCAGCTTAAGGCAGAAAAGGTTTCTTTTGGCTCATATGTTGAGAGTCTAGTCCATCACGATGGGGTTGGCATGGCAACAGAAGCAGGGGGCAGCTGGCCACACAGCATTTTTTGGTCAACAAAACAGAAAGGAGTTAATGCTGGTGTTCTGCTCAGACAATAGGATGGTATCACCCACATTCAGGACAAGTCTTCTCCCCTCAGTTCAACCTTCTGGAAATGCCCTCGTAGACATAGCTAGAGGAATAATAGTTCCTTTGTTCTAAATGTAGCCATTGACGAAAATGAAGGCATTTCATTCTTTAAGTTTGCTTCAGCTTCATAATACGAAATACTCTTGGCTCATCTCTGCTTCGTACCAAGTACCATAGTGCTTAACAACCCCACACTATTCAAAACCTGAAGTACAAGGCAATCTCTTAAGGGTGAACAACTAAACATTTTTTTAAAACCAAATTATATACTTCTAATATACAGTAACACACAGACACATACACAGACACACACACACACACACACACACACACACACACACACACACATTCTAACAGGAAAAAAATAGATCACAGCAAGAAAAGCTTGATCTGGAGGAAGACCCATACCCAGCAGGGCAAACTGTGGAGTTCTTGAGAGAATATTCTTGGCTCCAGTAGCACTGGCAGCCCCAGTCCTCCTGGTCTGATGCCTACACAGCAGGAGACTTCTCTCCTAACCCTTCAACTAGCCCTGGCAGATGTCTGACAGTCCTGCATCCCTGGCAGAAGTCTGACAGTCCTGCATCCCTGGCAGATGTCTGAAAGTGCTGCATCCCTGGCAGATGTCTGACAGTCCTGCATCCCTGGCAGATGTCTGACAGTCCTGCATCCCTGGCAGATGTCTGACAGTCCTGCATCTCCAAAACCTTACAGTCCCTACTACAGCTGCAGTCCTGCATCTCCAAAACCTTACAGTCCCTACTACAGCTTAAGCTTCATCATTCCAGCCTCATGATTGGCCGGCCCCTAGTGGCTTCCTCACAGGGAGTCTAACCCTGTCATGCAAGCTGTTTTCTGGAACCTCGTGGTAAGCTTCCATGGCTCTCGGATCTTTGATGCCTGCAAAGCCAATACCATGAACTACAGACAACAAAGGAGGGATCATATTGAGAGGTGTAGTCTTCACTAAGGAAGAACATAACAATTGTCTATTCAGTGTCCCAAATGGTCAGCCCTGAAACATATATAAGCAACATTATATAGTCTGAGCAGGTTATATTAGGAATATATATGTTTATGTGATTTTATACACACACACATGTGTGTGTGCATATTGCATATATTGCATATATATATATATATATATATATATATATATATATATATTAGCAATCATTGATCTATGAAAAAAAGAGGCCATGAATTTGAAATAGAGCAAAGAGGATACAAGTGAGGACTTGGAGAGATGGTAAGGAAGGGGGTAATGATTTGATTATATTATAATCTCAAAAAGAAAAGAAAAGGAGATAAGACACACTTTTAAAATTAAAAACAAAAAACAAAAAAAAAAAAAAAAAAAAAAAAAGCACATGGGTGACATCCACCATGTACTGCTGTCAAGTTCAGATACAGCGGATCCCTTGGAGCACCGATTCGGAGGTTGTTTCGTGATGGCCCTGAGATACTTCTCTGAGCGGATGGATCTCTGAGTGGGGAGCCTCACCAGCAACATCTGTCACTGAGTTCTTTCCTTTCACGAAGTTTTGTTTTCCCAGGACAGCCTTCCACGGATGAGGTTTTATCCTTGGAGAAAGTTTCCTATTGTCCTAGAAGAGTGGAAGGTTTTCTAATATCTGTTCTCCCCTCTTCCAAAACTTCATACTTGCCTACATCCATCTCCTTGCCAAACTTCACATTGTCACTTCGTTCTGCTTTTCTCTTTTTCTAGAGAGTTGATTAAGTGCAGAGAATGATAGCTATAACGGTCCCAGAATGCTATGCTATCTTGAAATTGCCTCCACCCAGAGAAATCAGCCCACTACCTTTTAATTCAGTCTCACTCAAGGTTTCAGGATACAGGCAAAATTCATCCAGATTCTCTGGATACAGACAGAATGCATTCCGATTCTCTGAATACAGGCAGAACACATACAAATTCTCTGCCGGAATGTAACACAAATGCTCTCTAGCTTAGTTTTTGAGAGAGTTATAAGTCAGCTCTCCACTGTCCACCTTTTTCTTGACATTCTATTCTTCCAACCACCCACAGAAATGACCCATCCAGTTATGCTTACAGCATCGAAGAGTTTCTTTAGTGTTCAGGCCTGGACTCTTCCACGTGTCTACTATAAATCCATTCCAAAGGCCTGTGAACCACACTTTCCAATTTCAGGTTGTCACAGCAACAGCCCCACCCCTTAGTGCCAAGTGTTTACATTAGTTCCTTAGTTAACTTTACTAGTTACTGTGACACAATACCTGATGAGAAGCGATTTAATGATTTAATGGAAGAAAGTTTACTTTGGTTAGCACTTTATAGGTATTGTCCATCCTGGCAAGGATGCTATAGCAATAGGAGGGTGAGACGGCTGGTAACATTGTATCTACAGTCAGAAGGCAAATAAGAATTAATCATTACATTTGCTTTTTCCTTTCTAGTCAGTCATGGATGCAAACACTGCAGCATAATAGGTGAGTTTTCCTTCTTCAGTTAAACCTTTCTGGAAATACACCCATAGATACACACACACATGGCAGTTCTAAATCCATACAAGATGACAATGAAGATTAACCATCATAATATTCTAATCATATTAATTAACATGTTCTTATATAATAGACACTAGAGATGATTCTGTTATCCAGATTATTCAAGTCCGTTTTTATAGCAACCCTGCAACTTAGGTACTTATAATTGTCACCACTGAAGAAGACTGAGTCAAGTTAATTACTACCTAAACCCCACAGCTAATGAATGAATAATGGAGCTTAATTCAGATGCAGACAGCCTGACTCTAGGGCCCTGCTCCTAACCAAGGTGCTGAACTAGCAACATAGAGTCCTATTGCATCGTTTTGAATGCAGAAGACAAAAGATTTAGTACGAAGAAATAATGAGAGAAACAAGGATGCTCATAACACTTTACCATAAAGTCAGCAAGTCCTGGGAAGACTCATATTTGGTAAACTTGATGACTTGTCATCTCTTGGCCCTTTGCAATCGCTTAGAAGAGATAGAAAGAGTATCGAAAACAGCAGACCTGGGCAGCAAGGCCAAGAGGACCCGCAAGGATAGCTTGAGACCGATTGTGTTTATAGAAAGAGAGCAGAGATCAAGACCAAGGGGAACAAAGAAATTAACTGGGATGTAGATCTTTGGCCTTTCAGGACATGAACTACTTCATGAGTGGGAGGCATTTGTAGTCTAAACTGCACCAAACATTACTCTCTTTAAAGCATCTCTACTGAAGTGGGAACTTAAATCTGGTCCTTTCCTATGCGACCCACCTTCCGACTCACTCATCAGACACCCTTTTACCAGTAGGTGTTTATTATTCCTATCAATATCAATCAGGAACCACCTTGACATGGCAATATGACAACTGTGATTACCATCTTCCTGCTAGATGGCATTTTCTTTACTTGTGTAATCTCAGTACAGTGATGCCCTGGTGGGAAATGCACGGATCTCAACCAGGGGGAAACAGAGGCTTGAGTAACTCATAGTACCAGGCACTGATAGCTGTTGGGTCTTTGATGCTACTCTTTCTCTATAACTTAGTCAATAGCCCTGCTCCTTCCCTCCTTCTGCCCTTTTCCTCTACAGGCTCAGTCTCAGGAGCTCTTCAACATCAAAGTGTCCGGGATATCTGCAATATGTCTTTTGAACACATCACACAAAATGTTGGCTATTTCATTTATCCCTGGATCCTAATATTGGGCTCGTGATACACTAATAAGGGGAAAGTTTGCATTTAATTAAAAATTGAGTTGCGCGTCTGGGGAGATGGCTCAGCAGGTAGAGTGTTTGCTACACAAACATGAATAGGGACCCTGCAGAATTCATGAAGTGCCAGACTCCACATTACCATCTGGAACCCCAGTGCTTGGGTGGGGAGGGGTGGGATGGTTCTGAAATAAACAGATCCTGCGAGTTTGATACCTAGTCAGTCTAGCCAAAACGGCACATTTCTGGTTCAATGGGGGTCATGCCTTAAAAATTAAAATGTAGCTGGGCAGTGGTGGCACATGCTGTTAATCCCAGCACTCGGGAGGCAGAGGCAGGTAGATCTCTGAGTTCGAGGTCAGCCTGGTCTACAGAGTGAGTTCCAGGACAGTCAGAGCTACACAAAGAAACCCTGTCTCAAAAACAACAACAACAACAAAAAAAATTAAAGTGTAAAATGATAGAGGCAGACACTCAACATCAAACCACAGCTTCTAGACTTGCAGGGATGCACACAATTACATACACGAGTACAGTACACATAGCACACTCACAGGCAGAGGGACAACTTTGATTTACGCTTGCATCGTGCATTGCATTACATGGTAAAACAAACAACTCACCCGGAGTAAACAAACGGGTGACTGAATGGATCAAGGACGGAGCACACTCTTAAACATGTCACTTCTTCCTGGATTTTATGCATAACTGTTCGTTTGTGCTAAGCCTTCATTATTGTGACTTTGTGTTATTGGTAACCAGTAACCAGGTCACATTACCACTTAATTTCAATGTAATTTTAGATTCATAGTAACCAGGTCACATCTTTCATTTAGAGTTCTATCTACCCGCTCAGGGTCCTTTCTAGTTCAGCCCTAGACCCAGGGCTATTGTCTACATGGGTAAGGTTCTATTTACCCATGGTAGAGTCTGCCCAGCCAAGAAATAGCAGAGAAGGAAAAGTCAGACCCTAATATTTAGAACCACCACTCTGAGCACTGTCACTAGACCACTGTGTGTACTGCATCAGCCTGAAACCCCACGGCCGCAATGTGCATGGGAGTTTGTCCATTTGCCCTCTGGCTTCTAAACTTCAGGCCCCGGGGGTGGTACCCTTGCTGCAGAAATAGCAGAATTTCTCCATCCCTGGGCCCTTTTCATTCAGGGTTGACCCCTTTCATCTTGTCAGCACCGCCACTCCAGCCCTCGAGCCTCTCTGCTCCTAAGACAGCACCATCAGTTTTTCTGTCCAAACTGCTGTAGAAGCTAAGTTCTACTTTAATAATCTTCATATCAGGCAAGCACAGAACGTGTGCAATGCAGCTGTCATGTGGCTGATTGAATAGTTGTTCCAGGGCACGCACCAGGAAGCTTCATCAAAGCTGGGAAGTCCAAGGCTTCCCAAGAACAAATACTGTATTTTTCTCACTCAACTCAATTCAAGATATCTAGGTCATGTTTGTGTTCCTACAAGCTTTGATCTCACTGGTAAGAAAATGTTCTCTTCTGTTTCTGTCTCTGTCTCTGTCTCTGTCTCTCTGCTCCCCTCCACCCCACGTGTGTAGGTGTGTGTTTCAACTTAAGATGTGATTCATGTACTTAAGGTGTGTTGTCATGGGTATATCTAACAATAATACTATTGAGATAATAAGTACCAGCCTGATTTTGCTTGTCACAGAAAAGTATTCTTTCCATCTTAATTTGTTCCTGAAAGCCACATTAAAGAAGTGACATTCCTGTAAGTCTTCAAAAGAAGGTGGTCAATACATCCAAACATTCAAGTTTGGAACAAATTAGGAGACCGACAAAGGCATTCAGGTTTGAAGCTAATCAGTATATAAAGGAAAGGAAAAGAGTTTTATTAAATATTCAATTACTTCATTAGCATGGCAACGATTGAAAAAATACAGTATAATTTTTAAAAAGGCCATTAATGACCACAAAATGTCAAAGTCAACAAAATATAGGCAGTGTAACGATTGGAGATTAGTCTAATAATTCAGGAAGGAGGTTTTTGAATTAGTTATTAATGTATCACTTTGGGTTTATATATTTCTTCGTTATTCTCTCAATCTTGCTGTACATTTTTGAAATATTTAGAAATAATGTCAATCCTGTACTTCCTATGGTGGCATTTATCTTAGAACTTAAAAAAAAAAGTGTGACTAGAAATTGAATCCAAACAACAATATGAACTAACCAGTACCCCCTGAGCTCGTGTCTCTAGCTGCATATGTAGCAGAAGATGGCCTAATCGGCCATCATTGGGAAGAGAGGCCCCTTGGTCTTGTAAACTTTATATGACCCAGCACAGGGGAAGGCCAGGGCCAAGTAGTGGGAGTGGGTGGGTAGGGGAGCAGAGGAGGGGGGTGGGGGGTGGGTATAGGGAACTTTCGGAATAGCATTTGAAATGTAAATAAAGAAAATAATAATTAAAAACAAAGAAAAAAAAAGAAATTGAATCTAAGTCACTGCCAATGCCCTGAGCTATTGACAGAGTCTTCCTACCCTTCAAAGAAAAAAGACTTTGAACTCTTGTTCTGAAACAAAAATTTCCTAATGATCATCCACTGATCTTGGAAAAATAGCTTCAACAGCCACACTTGAGGGTACGCATTGCTTTACAGTTAAAAAACAGTGCTATGCATGATGTATATACATATATATATATATATATGTATATGTGTATATGTGTATGTTATATATAACATATGTATATATTATATGTGTGTGTGTATGCACATGTGTATATGTTATATGTCTGATAAATGTGCATCATCCAGTCTCCGCTGATGTATTGCTCAAGCTTGTCCATCAACACTCAAGAATGAAGTGTATGTACTTCAGCTAACTCTTTGACTTGCTAAGAAAGGTACATTTCATCATCTTTAAATATGAAACGTATCCATGATTTTAAAAATAAGTTACTTTATTGCCTGACAAAGACTGAGGTTAAAATAAAAGACATAGAAGATAAAAATTAATGTTAAGAAAAAGCTCACTGGGGAAAATATTCTTTTCTCCTTGTTTTTCTAACTTAGAAGGTTTGAGAGTAAGAAGCAACTATTTACCCAGAAAGGGCTAAAAAAAAATTATAGGATAACATGCTATATTTTAAAATCCATATAGTGAAAATGCTATTTTAATATATTTCATAAGGAATTATAAAAATCCTCTTTACTCTTATTTCAAACTGATTTAAATTCAAAGTAGCCAAAATATTAATGCCTCCCAGAATACTCTTGGGAATTAGTTTCAATATTTCATAATTTTCTACCATTTTATGATAAAATTAAATCAGTTACAGAAAGTTTAACTGTTTGGACAACTCGGAGTTAAATATAGTGTACTGGAGATATGTTTACTTGGCTTCTCTCTAAAACCTAAAACAACAAGGGAGCTTTTTCTTTAAAGCATAAGTCCACAGAAAGCAAAAAGTTTCAGGCAGATGACAACATCGCAAGTTTAGAGGCACAGAAACAATACCGATAAAAGACAACTGACTTTGAAGATATGCTAAAGCTAAAATGAAACTTGAGAACTGAAGTGACATGTACTGGTAAAGGTGAAAATGGGAAGGGAAGAGGGCTCAGATAACATGGCCACCCTCAACTCTTCGGCACAACCTAAATTCTCCACAATAAATATGTCACCAGGCTTTGCCAACCAATGTCCGTATCACTGGCGGGACTTTTCATTTGTCTTTTGGGGACAACTGACCATGAATCGCTGAATAACCGGGAAACTAAGATGATGCATCTGCAAACTGTGTTACCGACTAATGCGAGTCCTGGGCTGACTTTCTGGGTCAGGGCACCAGCATTGATGCTCAGGAGTTTGAAACTGCCTCAGCACCATCCCTAGACATCATCTTGATTGACAGTAGGGTTTCCTACACGAGAATGAAAAGTTACCTTATGGAAGCTTCAGAATGAAGATACTTATAGGGTGGGGGAGAGTTTGAAAATAAAAGCATGCAAGGCTGAGGTGGAATGCATCTTTAATCCTTGCTCTCTGGAGGCAGAGGCAGGCAAATCATGGAGTTCGAGGCCAACCGGGACTACAGAGTGAGTTCCAGGACAGCCAAGGGCCACACAGAGGAACCCTATCTCAAAACAACATAACAAAAACAAAAACAAACAACAAACAACAAAAACAAGCAAGCAAACAAAAATAGAGGTCCCAAGAACTAAACGGCCAACCAACCAAAGAGTACACATGGAGGGACCCATGACTCCAGCCGCATATGTAGCAGAGGATGGCCTTATCTGGAATCAATGGGAGGGGAGGACCTTAGTCTTGTGAAGGCTTGATGCCCCCGCATAGGGGAATGCTAGGGTGGTGAGGTGGGAGTGGGTGGGTGAGTGAAGGAGCGCCCGCATAGAAGCCGGGGATAGGGGGATAGGATAGGGAGTTTGCGGAGGAGAAACCGGGAAGAGGGATAACATTTGAAATGAAAATAAATAAAATAACCGAGAGAGAGA
>NC_034596.1:33319833-33349833 GCF_900095145.1 Mus pahari
CACACACACACACACACACACACACACACACTTTAAAAGATTTTCTTTGTTGGGTAGATACTTGAAGAAACATTTTGCCATGTATAAGTGGTCACTTGAAGGCAAACAAACTATAAAAGGATGGCACTACTGGCTTTTGAGAAAAGTGAATTTAGTCAAACACATGCAGAAGTTTGTCTTCCAAAGGACAGAGCAAGGAATTTTGGCATTTTTTCCATGGCTAACACAGAATACATGAGACTAGGTGATCTGCAAAGCAAAAAAATACAGTTATTTTGGGTGACAGCACTATGCTCTGCTTGGCCTCTTTTGGTGACATCCCAGTGACACAATTAGTGGCAGGAGACAAATGGGCAAGCCAGGAACTGCCAGAGAAAGAATACAAAAGATGGGGTTGCTTAATAACAACAACCTACCCTTAGAATGAAGCCAGGCACTTCATGTGAAATCCACTCATGAGACTCCTGTCCATTTAACCCAAACACTTCTCAATAGGCAACACTGCCCAACCCTGCCACACTGGGGACCAAGCACCGACGTGAGCTTTGCTGGGAAGAAACAACATTCAAATCATAAAGTAAACGAGTCCAAACCATGAAATGAAGGCTTGTTTAGTGAGATCTCAGCAAAGTATAGAGCAGGTGAGAAAAAGGAGAAAGAGATGTGACCTTTGGTAGAACCTGAGAAGGAGCAAGGGAGGACCTTTTATTACATTTAGCTGTGTGTGATGTTGGTGTTATCTGTCAGTGAATTTTCACAGTGGGGCTGGAGGTTTTCTGGATGCATTGTGTGAGTGTCATTTTCTATGCTTGACAATAGAGAACTGTGACAAATGCATCCATAATGAGGATGGCAGCAAAAACTGAAGCAGATAGGATAGGAAATCCTAGGCTTACTGTGGTCACTGAACACATTTCTAGTATATCAAAGATGTGGAAACTGAAGTGTTTGCATGACTGTCATGAGCCTGTGGGCTGAGAATCAGAACAGGTAAGTGCACCTAACCCAGTGCATCTAACCCAGTCACCTGAAATATAACCTGCATGTGGACTACTTCCAAATGTGTAGCCCAGCTCTGATACCCCGTCTTAATTCAGTTTCTATTGCTGTGATAAAACACCCTGACCAAAAGCAACCTAAAGAGAAAAGAATGTATTTCATCTCAAGCTTCCAGGTAACACAGCTCATCACTGAAGGAAGCTAGGACAGGAACTCAAACAAAGCAGAAACCTGGAGGCAGGAACTGAAGCAGAGGCCATGGAGGAATGCTGCTTGCTTGCTTGCTCCCCATGGCTTGCTCAGCCTGCTTTCTTATACAGGCGACCTGTACAGGAAGGCACCACTTAGAATGGGTTGGACTCTCCTGTATCAATCACTAATTGGGAAAATGCCCCCATAGACTTGCCTGCAGACTAGTCTTAAAGAAGCAGTTTCACAATTGTGGTTCCTTCTTTTTAGATAACTCTAGCCTGTGTCAAGTTGGCAGGGGAAAAAAAAAAGATATCTCCATTCTTGGTTTTGAGTCTGCTATCCCAAGTAGCCACCAAAACATTAAAAGCCAAATACAGTAAGATTAAACAATTCCCATCTAAGAATCGGAACTCCAATGACTCACTGAAAAACTTTGAATTCTTAAGTATTGTCTGTCTCTCACATACTTCATTCTGTTAGTTTTACCTAATAGTTTAACCAGAACTTGACCAGAGCTCACCACTTCCGCTACTCACGCTTGGCCATCACTACCTCCCACCTGCTTTCTGTAATGACCTCTTAATTGGTCTTCCTGCATAGACCATGTCAGATTGGTTCTCAAGATGTCCACAGAAATAAAGGTCAAAGTTTTGGCAACGGTCTACATGAGATATTTTCCCCTGCCTTCTCCGATCTTCTGTCTACAGTTTCATGTGTCTCCTTTTCCGCTGACTTCTTGGGGATTCTTGAGTACTCGGGGACACTGCTGCCCAGACCCTTCACTGTTTCCTTAGAGTAATTCACTTCTCCCAAATACACACACAGCACGGACCTCCTGATACTTCCCATTACTAGCAAGTCACATCCTTAGACTCGTGAGGCAATACCCACAAATTCTGTCGCTCCTTACTCCGTTCCCTGCACCTTTCCACAATGCTCATCTTCATCTGATGATACTTGTTTCCTGGGATTCTTTGATCTACCTTGTGTCCTTCCTCTATTTCACTGTATACAAACATCTGAGATCTCTATCTCTTTCAGTGTTGCACCCTTGGGTCCTAGAAAAACACTGAGAATATAGTGACCATAGGTTGAAACTGACAGACTGAATGAGTTTGATAAATTAACCTCACACTATGAATGCTTGAGGATGTTGATATCTTTGTGTTGATCTTTATTTGCAGAATTTTGTTATGTCTCAATCTTCTTATCTTATAATCTGCCTTTGCAAACACGAGAGTTCGTTTGTTTATTCCACCTTCTAGTGCTTTTAATCCAAGTTCCATGGGGCAGCTGTCAAGGCAAGTTACCTGCTGAAAATAATTTTACTATGAGTAGACGCAGAAGGCAATTATGAGAGACACTTGTGATGATACAAAGCCTCAAGTCCCAACCCTGCTTCTTCAGTGCATTCCTTGTGTAAATGCAGGGTTGAACAGAACATTTTTAACACAATGGGATTGTTTGGGAAAAGGTGGAATGGAAAACAAAGTGGGTAGCTAGAGAAAAAAATACTGGAAGTCAAAATTTGCCTTTCATAAATTCACACAAGTGAGAAATTCATCTAAAAATGGAAATTCTAAAACGATCAAAAATATGATGTTACAAACTAAATTTTTTTGTTATCTTTCTTTTCTTTTGTGTAAGTACCTTCCATTTCCTCTGATTTTATCACCCAAAAGGGACCATCTGTATTTGTTAAATATGCTCTTGGGACACATCTATCCTTTCTTCTCCCATCAATCAGCAACACTCAGTGGCTGTCCACTGCCAAGACAGTTAAAATACTGCATTGCATTTAAGATGAATTATGCAATAATGTCTTTGCTCTTCTTATTTATCCAATTACAACCCGAAACAGTGGAATAGCAGCCATAATTCTTTTATTCATCCTCCACTAAAACTGAATATGTAATCAGAAGAAGGCCATATCATTGTTTAGGCTGTTTTTAAAAGATAAGTTTGTGTATTCTTCCTGAAAATATGGTAACTGAATATACTGCTTTAGGACATTATTTTTAAATACCTCAAGCATTTGAGAACGTTTGCTAGGATATGAGTAATGGGCCATGTCAATTAGAAGTCTCTTTGATCTGTGCACTAAGAACAGCCAAAGATAACTAAATCAACACTTCTCTTAGACTTATGCATGGTACCTTCTTTAAAAGAGTAAAGAATTGTGATATTTTAAAATAATGCAAGACATCAATGATACAATGATGTTGTATGTATAGGTGGTCATGTTCATGTGCATGCTGCTGTGGAGACCAAACATCAATTTCTCCATCACTCTATACCATATTGTTAAGACAAGATCTCTCACTGAGTCTAGAGCTCATCGGTTGGGAACTATAGCTAGACAGCAAGCCCCTGAAATGTTCTTGCCTCCACCTCCCAGTGCTGGCATCACAGAGGCCAATCATGCTGGATTATTTAACGTGGGTGCTGGGAATCTGAACTCATGTTTTTGTGTGAAGTAAACATTTTAACTGCTGAGCCATCTTCCAGCTCTAGAGATCTTTTCCTGTACTTATAACAGCATACTTATAACTGAAGCCATCCAAAAATGCAAGTACTGTATAGGTGCATAGCAAGAAATGAGGGAAAATAAAGATGGAGGATGGGGGAAAGGAAGGCCACAAGGAGTGAAGGAGGTAATAGGAGAATGATAACCTGAAATTTATAACTACTAGCCAGGGTCTGTGGGGTACAGCTCAATACTAGCATAACTACATAACATGTGTAACTGCCTAGGTTTGATCCCCACTATCATAAACTTAAAGCAAAGTGTTTACACTGTATGCCCACTCAAAAACTTGATGTAAAAATTGGAATAACTAAGACCTGTGATTGGTTAGGTGATAGATTAAGGAGAGAACCTAATACCATTATTCTGCTAAATGAGCATAGTATTAAATTGTCCCATAAGTTCTTCCATTTATACCCACAGACTAGTCCATCTCTCAATGCTCATCAAAGAAGCTTCTTTTTGAGTTGACGGTGATTAATACAGAGACCCACAACTAGACAACATTCAGAGAATAAGACACTATGGTGTGCTCACCTCTAAAAGGGTCATCTATAACATATCATTCCTCCAAGGCTCAAGGATCATCTCAGAAGAGGGGCAGAAAGGTTATAAGAGCCAGAAGTAGTGGACATCTGTAGCAGAACAGTATTTGCTACACATAATAGGGTCACTGTACGCGTGAACCCACACTGGGTGTACTGCATGCACAAGACCTGCATAATAAGACTAGATCAAGCAAGATAACATCCAAACTGAACAAGGAAAGAGGTCATGAAGTCCCACCACGACCTGAGAAGCCATGACAACTGATGGCTGCTGGGATGTAATTCTTGAAAGGCTACATATGCTTCAGTAGTTGACTCCAAACTGATTCACAAAAGAGAAAAATGGGGGTGGGGATACTATGAAGCTAGGAGAGAAAAGTAGTGGAGAGATCGTGGAGAAATAAGAGAGGGAGGGAATGGGAAGTGAATTTGATATGTGAATGTATATATTAAATCATCAAACAACAAATTTAAACTCTTTAAAGTATAATACATTACTATATACCTTAGTACTCTGTTGGTGGTAACATCAACCAAGTGTGTTACAACCATTGACTATTCACCAGGACAATCAAACCTTCCTCAAACTGTATCTCCTTCAGTTCATCTTCCAAATAAAGGTATTTTGTGAATTTATTGCTTATCTGGTAGATTTCCCCAATTAAGACCATACAATTACCATCTTTTCTAAGCCCGGAGTGCTGGTTAAAATCCGTCAACATGACACAAACCAGAGTGGTCTGAGAAGAGGGAATCTTGACTGAGATGTCTCAATCAGATTGACTGAAAGACATGTCTATGTGACATTTACTTAATTAATAGCTGGTAGATAGAGCCTAGACTATTATGGGCAGTGCCATCCCTGGGCAGATGGCCCCTGGGTATGTAAGAAAACAACTGAGCAAGCCACGGGGAGAAAGAAGTAAAGCTGTATTATCCATTCCTGCCTCCATATTCCTTCCTTGCTTGAGTCCACTTTGGCTTCTCTCAATAGTTAATTATGATTTCGACATGTTAACCAAGTAATTCCTTTCCTCTCAAGTTCCTGTCCGTATTAGTATTTTATCACAACAATGGAAAACAAACTAAGGTGAATATGCTACATAGAAATTATTATCCAAGAAAGGGAGTGGACTACAAGGGAAGAGTTGAACAGCTAATCCTTCCTGTTTTTGTTTTTTGTTTGTTTGTTTTATTTGAACAGCAACATTAGTGCAGATGTCTAAGTACTCAGGAGGCAGACACCAGGTTGATTTAGCTTCTTACTAGCTCAGTAACTGTGTGACAACCTCTCTGTGCCTGTGTTCTCATCTATAAAGTGGAGGCATAAGAGTTAAAGATACTTATTTTTTTTAAAGTTTACATGGCCATTGCCTGTGCTGAATACAATTGTTGGAACAAGGTAAATCCTCAATAATGTTGGCAATAACTGATATTGCTGTTGTCATCATGACTGGGAGGGGTGTGTGTGTGTGTGTGTGTGTGTGTGTGTGTGTGTATGTTGAGTGTAGCCTTGTACTTGTAAAGATAACTACCTCATATACTTGTTCTCAAACACGCCTTCCTAGGACTCTCCTCCAGCGGAAACCAGCCAGAGCCTTCTCCATGCCCTTTCCCCTTCCGCCCTGGGCCAGAGCCTGCCTGCCAGTCCCCACTCTGTTCTCAGCTCTTCCAAGACATCCAGGGGCATCTGAGTTGTCCAAGACTGAGAACCTGACGTCCCTGGCCTCCATGCAGTCCAGGGATCCCAGAACCAGCTCTTCCGCGGTACCCAGAGGCATCTACGGTGCCTGAGAGTCGAAGCCCATCTCCAGCAGGTCTGTGTGGACCCCAAACTGCGCCTACCCCAACCCAGGAGTGGGATCCTGGGGCTTATCACAGCTGGACACCTGCCCAGCGGTTCCTTGGGGTGTGCATGTAGTCAAAACTTCCCCCGCCCTGCCTTGCCCAGAGGCCCTAGCCCCGAACAGACGTAGGACCCCATTTTTGACCCATATGTAACCAAGGACATGGTAGCATGTGAGCACAGAGGCAGAGGTCTAGAGGGTTTCGAAGTGGCAACAGAGGAAAAGAATAGCCAGTTTCTACCCAAGAAATTGAATAGGAGGTAAACAAACTCTCTAAGAACAGATCCTAAGATGAGAGAAGGCTCTAACAGTCAAGGTGACATAAATTATGGGTAAAGAAATCAAGACTAAGATACTAAGTCTTGATGTTATTGAGTGTGGTAGTTCATGTGGTTCCCCGGTCTGTTCTCACTACGCGTAGTAGGATACATTGGGTGAAATGTTTGAGACCTAGTTTTGCTTCATCCATACCTCTTCATTCCTGTTTTTGTTCCATTTGCTTCTTCATGCTTAGCTTCTTACTTGACTCTAACAAGAATGCAAACAGCCGGGCAGTGGTGGTCCACGCCTTTAATTCCAGCACTTGGGAGGCAGAGGCAGGTGGATTTCTGAGTTCAAGGCCAGCCTGCTCTGCTCTACAGAGTGAGTTCCAGGACAGCCAGGGCTATACAGAGAAACCCTGTCTCGAGAAACAAGAAGGAGGAGGAGGAGGAGGAGGAGAAGGAGGAGGAGGAGGAGGAGGAGGAGGAGGAGGAGGAGGAGGAGGAGGAGGAGGAGGAGGAGGAAAACCTGCTGCAGCTGCTGTGGCTGCTGACAAACAGGTCAGCTTCAAAGAAACCTGAAGTACATAAAACCGGTAGCCTCTGGACAGAGAAAAATGGAGTGAGGGGAATCTTCTCAACCAACATCTCATTAGAGAGTGAACTCGTAACTTTAGTACCCTGAAGAATTCCAGATACTTTGTGTATTAAGTTTTCTCTTTTCCACGAGAGACATCATTGCTGTAACATACATGAGAGATTTGTAAGCACAGTCATTCCAATCTTTTCTTTAAGGCTTCCTCTTCTTGTGCAATCCTCAGAAAAGGTATGCACATTGGCAGACAAAATAAAAAATGTTTTTTTTCCCCTGAGTCAAAGGAAGCCTTTAGCTTGACAAAAGAGATACATCTTTCTTCACAGCTGGTCATAAACTGGTGAACATGGAGCGGAAGCTGGCCAACATCAGGCACAGGACCAGAAACTGAAGAAATCCATGCCTGAGATCTTTCTTCTTTTTCTGGGGAGGTAAGAAACTGTGCAAGATGCACCCTCCTTTGCTCTCTGATCTGAGAGATAAAGGAACGAGGAAGCAGCGAGGTCAGAAGACTGGTTTATTTTCTTCTTTGAGAAAAAGATTTCAGCATGCGTGTGGTACCTGCGCTAGCATTAGTTAATCATCATCTTCTGAAGTGTTCCGTTCAATTTACATCTCTCACCTCCTAGAAGGAAAAATGTGAGTGGCGAAGAAAGCTGTCAACTTTCTGATTACTGCCTACTAATGTTATCACTTGCTGCTGTTCGACAATATTCTGGTGAAAATATTACCGCTAATAGGACAACACGCATATGCTCTTACAGTAGAAATAGTGTTGCCACATTCTGTTTGCTTATAAGTAAATTGACATTGAACTGAGGTGGAAAGCAATTTCCCAATCAGAGACCCCCGCAAAATGTGCATCTGAAAGCACGCGTTTCACAGGTGAGTGCCGGTCGCTTCTCCTGGACAGGATTGGAGGGAACACTTCTCACGTGGCATATTACTGCTCTCTAAAGGCAGTCAATTAAGTTCTCGGAGACTCGTCTCCATTTCTCTGTAAAACATGTGAAGTGTCATAAATTCTCTGAAGACTCTGACAAAGAAATGAAGACAAAGCAGAAAACCATGAATTTTATCTAGGAGAAACATTTACCTAGATATCAGCTTTCTACCCAGCTGTCTTCCTTAAATGTGAACTCTGAGACTGGAAAAGCAAGTCACCAGAGATGATGGAATTACAAACTTACATTTTAAAAGACTTTTAGGATATTCTGGATTGGAAAAAAAAAAAGGGACAGATGAATAAATGCAAGAATTTTATAGGAAATATGAAAAGCAGGGAAAAGGCCATAGAAAGCATATACTATTAATCAAAAGACTTGAGCTGTTCATCACAGTATCGATCTGACTAGCATTGCAAGTTTAGCGAAGGGAAGGCAAGATGGCTCAGGGTTTAAGAAATTGGTTGCTCATCCAGAGAACCCAAGCTTCACTACCAGTCCCCAAATGACAGCTCATAACCATCTGTAAGCTCAGCCTCAGGATATCTGATGTCCTCCCTTGGCCTCCAAACACAGTGCACAAACACACATGCAAGCAAAACAACCATGTATATAAATTATTTATGAAATTCTTAGGCAAATGGATGGATCTGGAGGATATCATCCTAAGTGAGGTAACCCAATCACAAAAGAACACAAATGATATGCACTCACTGATAAGTGGATATTAGCCCAGAAGCTCTGAATACTCAAGATACAATTTGCAAAACACGTGAAACTCAAGAAGGAAGACCAAAGTGTGGATACTTAGATCCTTCTTAGAAGGGGGAACAAAATACCCATGCAAGGAGTTACAGAGACAAAGTTCAGAGCAGAGACTGAAGGAATAACCATCCAGAGGCTGCCCCACCTGGGAATGCATCCCATAAACAACCACCAAACCTAGACACTATTGTGGATGTCAAGAGCTTGCTAACAGGAGCTTGATATAGCTGTCTCCTGAGAGGCTTGCCAGTACCTGGCAAATACAGAAGTGGATGCTCACAGTCACCCATTGGATGGAGCACAGGGTCTCCAATGAAGAAGCTAGAGAAAGTACCCAAGGAGGTGAAGGGGTTTGCAGCCCTATAGGAGGAACAACAATATGAACTAACCAGTACCCCTAGAGCTCCCTGGGACTAAACCACCAATCGAAGAAAACACATTGTGGGACGCATGGCTCTAGCTACATATGTAGCAAAAGATGGCCTAGTTGGTCATCAATGTGAGGAGATGCCCTTGGTCCTGTCAAAGTTCTATGCCCCAGTATAGGGGATTGTCAGGGCCAGGAAGCAGGAGTAGGTGGATTGTGGAGCAGAGAGATGGGGGAGGGAATAGGGGATTTTTGGGGGGGAAACTAGGAAAAGGGATAACATTTGAAATGTAAATAAAGAAAATAACTAATAAAAAAGGAAAGAAATTAGATTAAAAAATATTTAAATCAGTCTTTATAAATGGAGGAGGGGACATTTAGGAGTGTTTTAATATACTAGAACACTTATATTCAGTGCAATTCTCTGTGGTTATTATGATTTTTTTAACTGATAAGTACCCTAGGTAACTGTTGAAAAGAGCAGCGGTTAAAGGATAGAAAGCTCAGTGAGATGTTAAAATGTATGGTGCAAAAAAACATAGGTTGCCAAACCTGCATATAGTATGCTATGACACCAACATTGCATGCTTACATATATATTTATTTGTGTACATGCATACAAATTTTGTTTAGATTCATGGGCCAGATTTTGGGTGGATATTCACTGAATTTTCCTGCAGTTACTTCTCTGTGGTGGGCAATGCTTGCTATACACACTTAGGGAATATTTTAAATTTCTACAACTAGCATGAATTATTCATTTCATGAGAATAGAAAAGAAAGAAATATTCATTTTGGTTTTGAAAACGTATTGTAGGTGTTTTAAAAGACTAGAGAAAATTCTTATTAAATGCAAGAACAGAATGTGATATTGCATATAAAATCAAGTCTGTTGAAAATATGCAAAAGTGAATACTGGCACTTTGAATGACTAATTTTGCTCATTCACATTTGTTTATATTTTTGAAAATTAGTAACTATTTATTGGCACAAAATTAATAATTAATGAACAACCATAATCCTCCATGTAAGTGTAAAATGGTATATAAAAGTATTAGAAACTGATGTCCATCATTGAAAAATAACCACCAAAACATCTAGTATGTTCTGTGACATAGCCATGTGATCTGCTGTGTACTATAGCATATTCACATGATAGAGTTTATTCTATAACGCAGCCTTATGAATTGGTGTGCTTTATGACACGGCCTTGCAATTTGCTGTCCATGTTGTTTGTGACAGGCACTTTCTGCCAAGCATTCATTTCCTTCTACAAAGGAACTTGAAAGCATTGGCATAATCTAAAGCTTCCAAATGCCCCAATTCTGGATCTATCATATGTTTGTCATAACTGTAATTGAACGGATCAGTAGCAAAGGAGACTGAGCCTTGAGCGAAAGGATAGCCAGTTAGAATGTGTCATGGTTGTAGTGGTAAATATAAACGACAGATACCAATGCATCATGTTCAAAGATCAAAGGAATGATGGAGCTGTGACTGCCAAGAAGAGAATGGGTGACAGAGAGAGCCGAATGATGGAGAAGCAGAGCAGTGAGTGCTCTGTGGAGAGAGGCTGAACCGGTGGTGAGTGTGCGAAAGGGCTGAGGTAGGTGGATCACATCCTTGCCCAAAGAAGTTGAAGGAATGGTGTGCACCAGCCAGAAGCTTAAGCAGATGCGGATTCATCCCCCGTCCTCCCCAACAAGCTGCCTGCATGCGAGATCACCCTAGATCTTGGCAACGATGGATGCCCAAAATGAGGAATGGTCCACTTTCTAGATTAGACCTCCTCAAAGGACCACCATGTCCTGCGATGCAGCTGAGGGCCATGTGTGGGCCAGTGGCCCTGATGTGGCAGATGTCCAGGTTAATGTCTGAGAACTTTGTTGTCACCTGACAGCATGAGGATATTCATGGCCTATGCTGTGGCCTGAGCCCATAATCATGTCCGTGGGTAGTGCAGCTACCAGGTACCATAATGATGTGAGCAGCCTTAGCTGCCTCCTGAGACCTTAGTGAGGACTGGGTCTGTGATCTTACTGCAGCCATGTCTGTGTTGATGTCCATGGCCCATGTTACCAAAGGCCACACAGATGATGATTGTGGTTTGTGCCACCACCTGAAGCCATGTTTATGCCCATGGGCAATGCTACTGACAGGGGCTACAACCATGTGGGTGGCTTCCACTGACATCTGGATTCTTGCTTATGCCCAGGCCTGTACAGCCGCTGAGGACTATATCTGTCCCTGTAGTCTTACTGAAGGTGGGTCTGTATTGATGTCCATGTCCTGTACCCCCACCGAAGGCTGTGTAGATGTCTGTAGTCTGTGGTCCTGGCTGTTGCCAGGAACCATGCTGATGTTTGGGGGCTGTGCTGCCACCGGGGCCCATACTGATCTGAGTAGCCTTTGCTGCCATCCAAGGCCAAGGTGCTGTCCGGGTCCATGTTGTTGCTCAGGACCATGTCTGGGTCCATAGTCTTACCATGGCTTGGTCAGTGTTGATATCTGTAGCCCACATTGCCACCGAATGCAGGGCAGGTGTACATGCTTTATGCCAGAAGCCATGTTGATGTCTATGATCCCAGCTGTATCCAAGGACCCTATATAAGTCCATGGCTCTACTGCAACCAGGAGCCCTGTTTGTGGTCTGTGCTGAAGCCAGAAACCATGTGGAAGCCCATACATAACCCATGCTCCCGAGGACCATAAAGTGCAAACAAGTTACTTCTGCAGTGATATCAAGACTTAAAACAGACATTTGAGAGAGAGGGACATGGAAGACCTCAGTGACAACCTCTACCTCCACCTAAAACTGACTCCTTCCAAAAAAATAGTAACAGCCTAGACAGGAAGTCTTCAGAGAGTATTCTTAAAACCTGAGAGGATCCTGGGGTATCACCCTTCATAGTAGATAACTTACAGTAGGGATTTGAGAAGGAAAGGATCCAGCTCCATTTACTGGGTAAGCCACTGAGTGTTTGACCATGTCCCGGTGAATATATAGATAACACAAACTGGACCTTTTGGGGAGGGTTGTTTGTTTGTTTCCTTGGGGTGTGTGTGTGTGTGCAGGTAACGAGTGAGGGAAGGTGGGAAGCAAATGTGATAGGGACATATGATGTGAAATCCTCAAAGGATCCATAAAAACACTATGGTGGGCAAAAGTTTAGTACATTGTGGCTGAAGATTCTAATGACCGTAAGTATATGAAGCACTTAAATTGAGCAATATTTGATTTGATTGGATAAAGATAGACAGAATATTCCATGTAGTCACCGTGTACATTTATAGGATTAAAAATTAACATGTTACCTTCTCTGCCAGAAACATCTTTTGTGCTTGGTAGTGGACATCATACGCACCATGCATGACCTTCCTGCTGTATGGAGCTGGCGCGGAGAGTTCTATGGAAGAGCACACAATCGTACCAGGGTCTGGATTCTCAGCCTTACATCTTCTTGCTTAAGATTAATGTGTAACCTTTCAGTGATCTGACGGAGGCCCGCAGGAGAGTGATACTTTGTATGCAAAGGATTGCCTCTTGTAAAGGCTCCTGATTGTATTTCCACTTCCACAGATCCATAGAGATAAAGCAGAAGCGATGCCACAGACTTTGCAGAGTGGGCTTATCTGTGCAAGCAGAAGCAATGCCACAGGTTTCGCAGAGTGGACTTATTGAGCTTAGCTGTGCTTATTTCAAGAACTGCTATTAGACGACAGAGAATGGGTTCTAAATCGAGATGAGCAATATGGTTTTTTTTTTTTTTCCAAGTTATGGAGGAACTTCTCCCTTCCCAGACTGCAAATGTCACGTTTAGTTTCTTCCATTTAAAAGACGTTATAGAAAAATAATTTCTTCTAAGAAATTATGAGACACTTTAAATGCTACTCCACTTTTTCTCCAAGAAAATGTTCCAATTCCAGAAATTTCTTTAGGCTTGGTAGTTTAGAAGAGTAAAATCAGGAAGATGAAGATGTGAGGATTCTGTTTCAAGTGAAACAGCCTTCTCATTATTCAGCTTTCAGTCTGCACTGCCCTGGCCACGGGACTCCAGACCTACCTTTTCAACACCTTGCTGAAAAGGTGATTAATTTCTTACCACCTATATGACCACCACCTACTGCTTCTTGACTTATTAGCTTCTCACTTAAGAGATTTCTTCCAAGACTCTGACTCAAGTCACCACAAAGAGGAAAGCAGAGTTGGGGAAAGGGGAGGTGAACTGGAGGACCACTTAAATCTTAGATCTCTGGATTCACCCAAAATTGCCAATCCGTTTTACCCTCTGCCTGTCTCCAGACAGAAAGGGAAGGTCCAGCCTCTCCGACCCTTAACAAAAGCCCCTTCTCCTCAACCAGCGTTTCTTTTTCCTCCCTAATCATTTTATCTGTTTGCAGTTCAAATGTTGTCCACCTTCCTGGTATCCCCTCCACGAACCCCCTACTCCTTCCCTCTCCCTTTTGCCCCTAAAAGGGTGCTCCCCCACCTACCTACCCACTCCTGCCTCAGCCCTCTAGCATCCCCCTTCTCTGGAACATCAAGCCTCCACAGGACCGAGCACCTTCCCTCCAATTGACGCCAGATGAGGCAGTCCTCTGCTATATATGGAGCTGTATACTTTTTGGTTGGTTGTTTAGTCCCTGGAAGCTCTGAGGGGTCTGGCTAGTTGATTCTGGTTTTGGTCTTCCAAATTGCTATCCCCTTAAGTTCCTTTAATCCTTCCCCTAACTCTCCCATTGGGTTCCCCGGGGCTCAGTCCAATGGTTGGCTGTGAGTATCAGCATCTGTCTTAATCAGGTGCTGGCAGAGCCTCTCAGAAGACAGCCATACCAGGCTCCTGTCTGCAAGAACATCTTGGCATCAGCAATAGTGTCTGGGTTTTGTATCTGTGGATGGAATGGATCACACAGTGGGGCAGTCTCTCGATGGCCTTTCCTTCAGTCTCTGCTCCATTTGTTGTCCCTGCATTTCCTTTAGACAGGAACAATTCTCAGTCAAAAATTTGAGATGGGTGGGTGACCCCATCCCTCCACTGGGGGCCATGCCTATCCACTAGAGTTGGTGTCTTCAGGTTCCATCTCCCTACTGTTGAGCATTTCAGTTAATGTCATCCCCACTGGGTCCTGGGAGTCTCGCACAACCCTGGAATCTGGGACTTTCTAGTGGTCCCCCAAGTTCCCCACCCTCATTGCTATTTATTTCTATTCATTCTGGCATCTGAATTTCTCTCCTGTCTCTTCCCATACCTAGTCCTGCCCCCTCTTTTTTATTCCACCTCCTCTCTCCCACCCTCTCTTTCCTGTGATTATTTTGTCTCCCATTCTAAGTGGGATTGAAGCATCCACCTTTTGGCCTCACTTCTTGTTAAGCTTCCTATGGTTTGTGAGCTATATTGTGAGTATTCTGAGCTTTTGGCCTAATATCCACTTATCACTGAGTACATATCACGTATGCCCTTTAGGGTCGAGGTTACCTCACTCAGGATGATATTATCAGTTTCTAGAAACCACCAGTGATTCCAACAACTCTGCTATTGCCCTGTATGTGAAGCTCACAGTTCACTTTGTGAAGGAGCATGTCTATTTTCTCCATATCTACTCTCCCCAGGCCTGTCTGGGTTAACAACCACTCAGCAGATGAGCCGCATGTATCCACGCATGCTAGACTATATGCTTTGGCTTTAGTTGGAATAAAAGGATGTAGAAAGGTGTATCTCTGCCTTAGTTAGGATTTTACTGCTGTGAACAGTCACCAAGACCAAGGCAACTTTTATAAGGACAACATATAATTGGAACTGGCTTACAGTTTCAGAGGTTCAATCCATTATCATAAAGGCAGGAGCATGGCAGCATCCAGGCAGACATAGTGCAGGAAGAGCTGAGAGTTCTACATCTTCATCTGAAGGTGCTAGGAGAAGAGTGGCTTCCACACAGCTAGGATGAGAGTCTTAAAGCCCACGCCCACATGACACAATTCCTCCAACAAGGCCACACCTCTTAATAGTACCACTTCCTGGACCGAGCATATTCAAACCACCACAGTTACTACCCTAAAGTATGATGGTATAGAAGAAGAAGAACATAAGATTGAAATAAAGAAAAAGGTTCACCCTAAAATGAAGTGCACAGGTTCTGAGAAGAAGCTGGACATGGGAGGAAACTACAAGGTAAACTGGGGTGATGTCACAGAGAACATTTGACTCTGAGCAAAAAATGATGAAAAGCTACAATCTTACTTCTTAAGCAGGAGTATTTTGGTGATTTATGTCAACAGTTTATTTTTTGAATCTTTTTTAAAAAGTTATTTTGGTCACTTTAAATATACCACAGGCACATTTTTAAACTCTTAGATTTTGTTAACACCTGCAGCTTTGTCATTGTACAAAATAAGTCACATGAAATGCTAAGTGGAAAGCTTAAATTAAGTGTTTCAAGAATAACCTCGACTGGAAGGCGGTCCTTGTGGTGAGCTCTGGCCCTCTTCTGCTGCACTATCACGCTGCTCAGTCTCCAGCTTGGCTCTGCCACACATGATTAAGGAATTGTGAAAGACAGACATACAGTTTGTTGATCACTCATCAGAATCATTGCTATGTGTGATTTAGGAGGAAGCTAACATGCTTCGTGCCTTCCATATTTATAACCCTAAACTAGATTTAATTCTAAGAATGATGCTTGAAATCAAGATTGCTACTGATTGTGTTATTAGTATAGGGGATGGAAAAAGGGGCGTGGCCCAGGCTAGACAATGGTTGCCTAGCTCAGCTGCATCCTCTGTTCTCATGTTAATTTTGAACCCACCATCATAGATCCGTTATTTTATCTTCACTTTTACAAGAAGCCCTGATAATCTTAAATATGTTGTAGGTAGTGAGTGCCTGCCTACTCGGCTATGTATTTACTGGCTATCAATTAAGTGCCAAGCACTTACCAATGCTACTTACCTTAATCTTCACAACAACCCCACTTGAGGAAAACTCCGCTGTCCTCGTTTCTAAATGAGTAAGCAACCACCAGCAAGTCAAGTAACATAGATGAGCGACATAGCTTAGAAAGTGCTCAAGCAAGGCCTGAGCAAGGGCCTAATTCAGTTCTGTCTAATTGCGATACTTGAGTTTGTTCTCCATCACACATTTTGTGGGTATCAAGAATACAGTGGCTATCACTATGAGAACATAGACAGACCACCAGGGTGATAATGGTGGCATGCCTGGCTCTGCCTCTTGTATTCAGAATACTTGATAGAGGTGTGAGTATGCTCAAAGACAAATAGGAAGAAAAGGGTGGGATGCTTTTAGAGGCCTTCCAGTGTTCTGGTAATGTTAGAGTACAGACTAAGTATGCAAAAGCGGTGCCAAGTGAATCAGTTAGGTGATAAGTCACAGACACCTTCCTCCACTTTGGCATGAGGAGAAGATCTTATTTCCAAATGGAGCAGTCTCTAGTTGTTCTGAGTTTTGAAAACCCTACGTTTGTTCAGATAGCCAAATATAAACACAATTGAGAGCCAGATTCATTTGCTTGGCCAACAGCCTTCACAGAGCATTGTTTTATGCTTTATACTGTGCTCCCCAAAATGAATAAAATGCATTCCTATAAGGGATACTCCTAAGATTGACACAGTGATCATCAATCCCAACAATGTAATTCTGAGGACTAAGCCTGGTCACTAACGTTAAAGGAAAGCCACCCTGCCTTAGAAGTAGTTGCTTTAGAAAACTAGATCTAAGCTGACCCATCCAATGTTTAAGGAACTGACAGATGACCGGTATCCCAGTATGTTCCTTATAAAGATGTGTGGCAGCCTTCAGATACAAAGGCAAAATAGTGGGATTTGAAGTGGAAGTTTGTGGTTGTATCATGTGATGCAGACTCAATGTGGTGTTTTGCTGAGGCAAGACCCCTGAGAAGACACAGGATGTTTGGAGAAAGTATAAATAGGACTCAATGGACATGGATGGGGTGCTTACATCGATGGAGTAGCTGTGCAGCTCTTCGGTGGTCTCACGTCTTTGCTGATCTTCATTTTGCTAAGAGAAGCATGGCAGAGAACTCCTGGCATTCCTGACAGCCTGGTTGCCCCACTGACTCCTACAGATTCAGTGGAGGCCTGGCAGGTTCTACTGGATCGTGCCACTGCCGTTGCTGATTCGTGTTTGGTGACACTTTTGAACGGTACTGTTGGCATGCTGACACTAGTGAACTGGACTGCTGGTATCCTGACAAACAGAGATTGGAATCACCCCAAAACTAGATTTAATAACTATTGCTAAATAAAACTACTTCTAAACAGGTCTACATGCCAAATAAGTAAGGTTTCCTATTTCAAAACCATCAGCTTAAACTGTGAAATGAATCTTCAAAGGAGACTAGAAAATATATTTGCCAATCAACTAACTTTCAAAGATACTCCTGTGTATATCTTTATGTCATAACTGTGTATATGCCCTAGATATAAACACTTGTGCTTAGATTCTTACACACATATATACAAATAATTCATAAAATTATTTATAATTTTTGTTATAATCTTTTCTATCCTATCTTTGGACAGTGGGCTAGAAGTGAGGTCAAAGCACTTGAGCACCCTTATTAAGACAGGTTTTGAAAAAAATCTAAGCCTACCGGGATTTTTTTTAAGGTAAATTAAATTATTTGAGCCTTATATAGAATGAGTGACAGTGTAAAGGAGAAGCTAGTAAATATTTGGGCCTCACAGGGAATGGATAGCATTCCTCAGACACTATCAGGAGAAATGTGCTTCCCAGAGATGCTTACAAAGTTTTTATTTAGATTCTATGAGTATAGATTTTTACATCAGTTGCATAGAATTCCATGTGGTAAAAGTAAAAATGTTTTAAGTATAGTAGAAATTCATGAGGGATAGAGTTTAAAGGCAAATTCTAGATGCTCGGAAATCCCTCTGTAGCTCTTCTTTATAATCTCCGTCTCTGCCAGATAAGTAAGGTTTCCTATTTCAAAACCATCAGCTTAAACTGTGAAATGAGTCTTCAAAGAAGACTGGAAAATCTATTTGCCAATCAACTATCTTTCAAAGATACATCTGTGAATATCTCTATGTCATATCTGTGTATATGCCCTAGATATAAACACTTGTGCTTAGATTCTTACATATACACAAATAATTCATAAAAACAAAACTATGTCTATGTAAAATGAATTAAATATTCTAGCTAGCTTGTATAAAGACACAAAATCCTGGGATTTCATTTACAAGCTGTAAGCTGAGATTGGGCAGATTTTGAGCTATTCTAACTTACATCTCAACCATATGTCCCTTGTTTCTTGCTGTTTGATTCTCGCCTGAGGTTTTCTTCAGGGTCCACGTCTCCCAGCTTCTACATCCCTTAATAAGCAAAATCGAACTGAGAGAAAACTAAAAGCCAGGGCCAGTGAGGTGGCTCCGTGGGTAAAGGTGCTTCTTATCATGCCTAATGACCCAAGTTCCATTCCCAGAATGCACATGGTGGAACAAGTTACCTCTGACCTCCACACTCCCAAATAAATTGATGTAGATGAATTAAAGCCTCATGTACCCTTACAGTCAGTCATCTTTCCTGAGTCTCTTTGCTCATTGGTATTCTGGGTTGTTTTTTTTTTTTTGCTTGGACAATGATTCTGTCACTAAATTCATAAATCTGCATTGCCTATGAGCCCAGAAACATAGCCCCATGTTGTAATCTCCCCTGCTCAACCTGAGTCAGTTGCTCTCTGTAGGCTTCCGCTTCTCCTTTTCGTCAATAGCTGTTATCAGGAAAGGCTCTGAGCAGCTCATTCCCACCAAGGTTAAGTGCAGGGGAGACTTAATATCCACTTGCATTTCAACCGTGGCGAGAAATGCCAGACCCAGCACTTTAAAGAAACGATCCAAGCTAACGGGAGGACTGGGGAGTGGGGAGTGTGTAGAAATGAAGTGGAAACGTTATAATTTATGTCTCAGTCTTATAATGTATTATAAGGGAAATATTGTCTTTAAACAAAGTGGTGTGTGTTTTCACGCTAATGCTACACTGCCGAGGTTGGGATATATTTATTTTTGCTAAAGTTTTTCAAACTTACAGAAATGAAAAAAAAAAAGTCAAACTTTCTTTTCAAGACAAGAACCATTTGATGTCTTGCTCACAGAATGGTTCCTCTCACGGATTCTCTGCTGTCAGCTTATGGCCATTAGAAGCCTGAGGGGTTTCAAACCTAGAAAGGATTCCAGAGCATCTTGGCAAAGATGATTTCATGTCATGTGATAGAATGGCCGTGTTCTATGTCATCTACTGTATGTCTTTTTGTTGGTTCTTGGTGAACTTTGCATCATGCTCCCCAGCCCCGCTCATCTCCCTGTCCCTTTGAATCTGCTGTCTGCCCTTGCAACCTACTCCATCTCCCAAAAAGAAAATAAAAAGAAAAAATAAATAAAAGAAAGCAAAGCATGGAAAACATCTCATCATGGAAGCTGCTGTGTGTCCCGGTGCATCACACAGTGCACCCTTTTGTCCATACATCCTTACCTGCAAATGTGCACTGCTAGGATCTCACGGGGACTCCTCTCAGCTATCCTCTTGTTGCCATGTATCATGGAGAGCCTGCAGCGTTAGATCTTCGGGATTGGCTCTTTCACATGTTACAGCAGTTCATAGATGAGGTAGATTTGTGGGATAGGTCAACTAAAAAACCTG
Source organism: Mus pahari (assembly GCF_900095145.1). Lineage (NCBI taxonomy): Eukaryota > Metazoa > Chordata > Mammalia > Rodentia > Muridae > Mus > Mus pahari. The sequence goes on from NC_034596.1 coordinate 33,339,572, forward strand.
ACTCTGGGGCTGGTTGGTAGTTGGATCTAGGCCTGGGTGGTAGCTGAATTGGTCAGGCTGCAAGATATCCTGCATCCATAACACCAGGGTGAGCTCTCTGGCACTGCCCAGCTAGCTCACCCAATGCGGCAGTTAGTAGTAGGCAAGATCAGCTTTACTGTTCTTATCCTTCAAAGTTAGGTCACCGGCACCTACCCACATTAGCGCTACTGTGCTTCCCAGTGGAGGTGTGGGGTCCACTCTCTTACAGTGCTATAGCCAGTGAGGGGCTGAGTCAGTTCTTCTGCTCTTATGCCATCAGAGCTCACTCACCCACTCCTTTGCCACTGGGGGGTGAGCGCTACTGTGCTGCTTAGGCATGGCACAGACACTGATCAATGGGACCAGTTCTCTAGAATGCTTCGGGACCAGCTCTGCACAGAACATGGACATCTACATGGTCTCAGGCTGCTTCCCAGAACTGAGAAGTCTGAATGTTCTTCACTGGTAATATGAATCACAGCTAACACCACAGATCCCTGCTGCTGTATGGCCATGGACCTACGTAAGACACTTGGTGGCAGCATGGGCTGCAACCTCACCATGGCCTCAGGTGACAGGACTGGCTGCTCCCAACAGTCTATTTCTCTCCACCCACTGAGTCTACATCCACCTTTCTTCATAATGCTCAAACTGTTCAGATTCTCTTCCTCTCCCACCTGTCTACTGCATGCCGGCACGTTGCAGTGGCTCCTGCTGCGGTCAGGTCACACAGCTGGTGGGTCTCTGATTGTCCTCCCCTCGCTGACACCACCATGTGACATGAAGGCAGGAGGGTCTCTGGGTGTCCTCCTCCCACCTGTGCCCTGTGACATGGCTATAGAACCTATAGCATGTCTTTTTGATGAGCGTCTTTTTTTTTTTTTTTTTGATAATTCATTCTTTCTTCATTTTGCAAAAGTGTTCATCTACAATGGGTTAGACATCAAAACACAAAACAAAACTGCGCCTTTGCTATAGTTAGATGGGGAAGCATTCTGCTAAAGTGGTGGTTTACAAGTGTTATGTGTGTGCAAATCATATATATATATATATATATATACACACACACACACACACACACACACACACACACACACACACAACAGCAACAGCAGCAACAACAAAAAATAACCAAGATTCTGGGCTAAGATATAGCTCAGTATTAGAACTCTACCTGATATACTCTAGCTTCTGGTTCATTTCTCATGACTGCAAAAAGATAGATAGATAGATAGATAGATAGATAGATAGATAGATAGATAGATAGATAGATAGATAGATAGATGGATAGACAAATACAAAGAACTCAAGTAGTTCTAAGGCTTCCTGTCATACACTGATTTTGTATGTCTTGAATCAAACTAGAATATCGAAGACCCCACACAAAGAGATTCTCTGCATGTTCAAGTTTGAGAAGCACTCTCCTGGGGCTATTATAGAGGAAGAAGAGCATCATTTAACAAATTTACACCTGCCATTTGACAGCGTGGAGGGCCTAGAATTTGGAGACACCTCCAACTTTGTGTCATAAGATATGAGCTGCTAGCATGCCTGCTTCCTGAAACACAGGTGATCCTTGATGTTATGGTTGCCTGCCTGTTTTGTGAGAGCAGGCTTGGTTTCCCTATCCTCAGAGTTCCATTTTCTGAAATGGACTTGCTTCACCCCCTTGTGAAGCCTATTGACCAATGGAAAAGAATCCGATCATTGATGCCATTCCTTCTGGTGGAGTGATGTCTATCAATAGCCCATCTCAATATTTCTGCAGTTATCAGATATAGTCTCCAAGTAGCAACTGGATCTCTTCTGGGCTTGCTGGGCTTGCTGGAACACACCTTCTCTTCCCAGCCTCACTTTATTTCTCTCCCTTTCACATTATCATGTGGTTGCATATATTCAATAATATGTAAGCATGCAAATCTTGAACTTCAACTCCGACTTACTGAGAGCCCAGGCTAACTAAAATTCTCACCTAAACAATTCTGCCCTAAGTCAGACCCAGAATCCTGCTTTGCTCTAATACAAATGGCTCTGGGCATCCAAGGCTTTCAGGAATTTTATGAGAAAAATTCCTATCAATCAAACCTTTAGTAACTTAGAAAACTATTTACACTTTTACGTGTTAAAGGCCACAACTAGGAATCAATATCTGATAAGTATTATGCTCTATTAGTAGAGAGAAAGTGGACAGCCTTATCTAGTCCATGATTTTAGTGGGATTGCTTCAAGTGTCTCTCGATTTAGTTTGATGTTGGCTACTGGTTTTCCTCCTTTTGTTGGAGTTTTCCATTTATTATCCTTTGAAGGGCTGAATTCATTGAAAGATATTATGTAAATTTGGTTTTGTCATGAAATACTTTGATTTCTCCATCTATGGTAATCGAGAGTTTTGCCAGGTTTAGTAGCCTGAGCTGGCATTTGTGTTCTCTTAGGGTCTGTATAACATCTGTCCAGGATCTTCTGGCTTTCTTAGTCTCTGGTGAGAAGTCTGGTGTCATTCTAATAGGTCTGCCCTTGTATGTTACTTGACCTTTTTCCCTTAATGCTTTTAATATTCTATCTTTATTTAGTGCATTTGTTGTTTTGATTATTATATGTAGGGAGGAATTTCTTTTCTGGTCCAGTCTATTTGGAGTTCTGTAGGCTTCTTGTATGTTCATGAGCATCTCTTACTTTAGGTTAGGGAAATTTTCTTCTATAATTTTGTTGGAGATATTTACTGGCCCTTTAAGTTGATAATCTTTATTTTCATCTTTACCTATTATCTTTAGGTTTGATCTTCTCATTGTGTCCTGGATTTCCTGGATGTTTTGAGTTAAGATCTTTTTGCATTTTGTATTTTCTTTGATCATGTGTCCATGTTTTCTATGGAATCTTCTGCACCTGAGATTCTCTCTTCTATCTCTTGTATTCTGTTGCTGATGCTCACATCTATGGCTCCTGATTTCTTTCCTAGGATTTCTATCTCCAGAGTTGTGTCCCTGGGTTTTCTTTATTGTTTCTACTTCCATTTTTAGATCTTGGATGGTTTTGTTCAATTCATTCACCTGTTTGATTGTGTATTCCCATAATTCTTTAAAGGATTTTTGTGTTTCCTCTTTAAGGACTTCTGCCTGTTTAGCAGTGTTCTCCTGTATTTCTTTAAGTGTGTTGTTAATGCCCTTCTTAAAATCCTTTACCAGCATCATGAGATATGATTTTAAATCCGAGTCTTGCTTTTCTGGTGTGGTGGGAGTACTGGGTTCTGATGATGCGAGTGGTCTTGGTTTCTGTTCATAAGATTCTTATGTTTACCTTTTGCCATCTGGTAATCTTTGGTGCTAGATGTTCTAGTTGTCTCTGGCTGGAGCTTGTTCCTCCTGTAAGTCTGTTAGCCTCTGTCAGCACTCCTGGGAGACCAGCTCTCTCCTGCGTCTGGGGTTCACAGCACTCCCTGGAGGTCAATTCTTCTCTGGCAGGGAAGGTGCAGGGAAGACTGAAGATCAGTTATGCCTTCTGGCTGAGGATGAAGTCCAGAAGGGACCCTGTCCAGGAAGCCCTGTTGATTCTGAGGCCTGCTTGCTCTCCTGTGAGGACCCACCTCAGAGAGACCCCGGATAGAAAAACATCATCTCTGGAGGTTTTATATATTTTGGATATTAGCCTTCTGTCAGATGTGGAGTTGGTGAAGATCTTTTCCCATACTCTGGGCTGATGTTTTGTCCTTCTGATGGTGTCCTTTGCCTTACAGAAGCTTTTCAGTTTCATGATGTCCATTTATAAATTGTTAATCTTGATGCCTGTGCTACTGGTGTTCTATTCCAGAGGTTGTCTCCTATGCCAACACATTCATGGCTATTCCCTACTTTCTCTTCTATCAGGTTCTGTATATCTGGCTTTATTTTAAGGATGTATTTTTATCCAATTAGGCTTGAGCTTTGTGCAGGGTGATAAGTATGAGTCTATTGGCATTCTTCTCAATAGCAAACACTAGTTGTCCATTTGGTGCTGTCCTACAGATGCATTCTTTTATCCATTGTATACATCTGGCTTGCTTATCATAAGTCAGGCATCCATAGAAGGATTTACATCTGAGTCTTCAATTAAATTCTATTGATCAACCTGTCTGTTTTTATGCCAATAGCAGATGGTTTTTATTACTAAAGCTCTGTAGTACAGCTTAAAATCAGGGATGTTGATACCTCTGGAAGGTTTTTAATTGTTCAGGATTATTTTAGCTATCCTGAGTTTTTTCTTTCCCATATGACATTGAATATTGTTCTTTAAAATATTGTGTTTGTTTTTCAATTGTATTGGAATTTTGATGGGAATTGCATTGAATCTGCAGATTGCTTTTGGTAAATGGCTATTTTTACTATGTTATTCCCGCCAATCCGTGAGCACAGATCTTTCAATCTTCTTCAGTTTCCTTCTTTAACACTTGAATTTTATGATACAAGTCTTTCACTCGCTTGATTGGAGAGACTGGAGTTACTCCAAGATGTTTTATATTATTTATGGCTATTGAAAGGATGTTGCTTCCCTGGTTTCCTTCTCAGCCCATTTATCATTTGCATACAAAAGGACTACTTAATTTTTTAGTTAATCTTGTATCCAGCCACTTCACTGAGGGAGTTTATCAGCTATCGACGTTCTCTGGTAGAATTTTTGACATCACTTATGTATACCATCACATCATCTGTAAATACCAATACCTTGACTTCTCTCTCTCTCTCTCTCTCTCTCTCTCTCTCTCTCTCTCTCTCTCTCTCTCTCTTCTTTGTATCCCTTGATTTATTTTAGTTGTCTTATTTCTGTAGGTAAAACATCAAGCAACATGCTGAATAGATATAAAGTGGACAGTCTTGCCTTGTTCCTGATATTAATGAAATTGTTTTGAGTTTCTCTCTGTTAAATTTGATGGTGGCTATAGGCTTGCTGTAAGCTGCCTTTAATATGTTTAGGTATGTCCCTTGTGTCTCTGATCTCTCCAATACTTTTATTATGAAGGGGTGTTGGATCATCAGTATCTAATCATTCAGTATCTAATGAGATTATCATGTGTTATTTTTTTCTTTCAGTTTGTTTATTTGGTGGATTACAATTACTGATTTTCATGTGTTGAACCATCTCTGGATTGAAACCTAATTGATCATGGTGGATAATCCTCTTGATATGTTTGTGGATTTAGTTTGTGAGTATTTTATTGAATATTTTTGCATCAGTATTCCTGATGGAAATCAATCTGACATTCTCTTCCTTTGTTGAATCTCCATATAGTTTTGGTATCAGGGTGATTGTGGCTTCATAAAATGAATTTAGCAATGATCTTTCTGTTTCTATTTTGTGGGAAAAATGTGAGGAGTATTGGTATTAGGTCTTCATTGAAAGTCTGCTAAGATTCTGCACTAAAATCCTCTGACTGTCTTTACTTGGGAGACTTTTAATGACTGCTTTTATTTCCTTATAACTATATAAATTGCTTATCTGATCTTGACTTAACTTTGTTAAGTGGTATATATTGAGAAAATTGTCCATTTCTTTTAGATTTTTTCAACTTTGTGGAGTACAAGTTTTTGAAGTATGACCTAATAATTCTTTATATTTTCTCAGTGTCTGTTGCTCTGTCCTCCTTTATGTTTCTGTTTTTGTTCATTTGCATATTCTCCCTCTATCTTTTAATAAGTTTGGATAAGGATTTGTCCATCTTATTAAGTTCTCAAAGAAATAGCTCTTTTTTTTCACTGATTTCCTTTCTGTGTTTCTCTGTTCTCTTTGTTTCTATTTTATTGATTTCAGCCTTGAGTTTGAGGTTTCCCTGCTATCAACTCCTTTTGGGTCTGTTTGCTTCTTTTTGCTCTAGAGCTTTCAGGTATACTGGGAAATTTCTCTTATGAGAACTCGCCAATTTCCTTAGAGCTATGAACTTTACTCTCAACACTGCTTTCATTGTGTCCCATAAGTTTTGGCATGTTATGCATTCATTTTCATTAAATTCTAGGAAGTCTTTAACTTTTTTTCTTTGTTTCTGCCTTTCCAGTGAAGTTGTTCAGTTTCTATGATTTCGCCGAGCTTCTGTTGCTGATACCCAACTTTAATGTGTGATGATCAGGCAGGGATCAGTTCAATCATTTTGTACCTGCTGATACTTGGTTTGTTACTGAGTATATGAACAATTTTTGAGACTGTTCCATGATGTGATGAGAAGAAGGTATATTCTTTTGTGGTTTTTTTTTTCATTTCTTCTTTAAGGACCTCTATTATCTTCATAAAGTTGGTTTTAAGTTAATTTTATTGTATGCAGCAGAAGGATTGATCCTGGTTTTCTGTCCATTCTGCTATCCTGTGTATTTTTGTTGGGGAATTAAGCCCATTGATATTAAAAGAATGGGGACTTTTTTTTTGTCTAATCTATTTGGTGTTCTGTAAGCTTCTTGTACTTTTATAAGCATATCTTTCTTTAGGTTGGGAAAATTTTCTTCTATGATTTCATGAAATATTTCTGGGTTTTTGAGCTGAGTCTCTTCTACTGATCTTATGCTATTATGCTGTTCCTATTTTTCTTACATTTGACCTTTTCATGGTGTCCCAGATTTCCTGGGTGTTTTGTTATTTTTAAATCAAACATTTTCTTTTACCAGTGAATCTATTTTCTATATCTTCAACCAAAACCATATTTTCAACCAAAATCTTTCAAGAAAGATTTTTTCTTCTATCTCTTGATTTCTGTTGTTGATGTTTGCATCCTTAGCTCCTGTTCACTTACATAGATTTTGCACTTTCAGAATTCCCTCCATTTGTGTTTTCTTTACTGCTTTTTTTTCTTTCTATTTTCAGGTCTCAAACAGTCTCCTTCACCTGTTCGTTTTGCCTTGGCTTGCTTTAAGGGATTTATTGATTCCCTCCATTTTTTATTTGTTTTTTTTTCCTTGATTCCTTTTAAAGATTGTTTTCATTTCTTCTTTTAGGACCTCTATCATCTTCATAAAGTTGGTTTTAAGTCATTTTCTTGTGTTTCAGCTAAATTTAAATATATCTCTTTTTATCTTAGGATAGTTGGGTGCTGGTGGTGTCATATTGGCATGGCTGTTGTTGATTATTTTGTTACCTTAGGGTTTAGGCATCTGGGTTTGGGGTGATTATAGGTATAGAAGCTGATTTCTGAGCTTGTCTTTGCTGGATTGGTGTTTTGTTCCTTGGTTTCTGTTTTGTTGTTGTTGTTTTGTTTTGTTTTGTTTTGCCTGAATTTCTGGTGGCTGGCTTGGCGCCTGAACCACTAGGGAGTCTGATCAAGTTGGGAACTGGACTTTTAGGGATTAGTTTTGGCCTCTGGTGCAACAGGGAGTCTCTGTTCTTCTGGTTGGTATGGCCTGCACCTGTTCTCCTGACTGGTGTGGCCTGTACCTGAGCAGGCCAAGTATACCAGAACTGGGGCACAGGGCCCTGGCCACAGGGCGTGTGTGTGTATGTGTGTGTGTGTGTGTGTGTGTGTGTGTGTGTGTGTGTGTGTGTGCATTCACATGCACTATATAGAATGTGTCATTGATAACTAAGTCTAGAAGTGGTTCAGTTAGTGGGCAGGTCATTCAACTGCTATTCTGATTGGTGTGGCCAGCATCTGAGCTGCAGGAGTCTGTTAGAATAGGGTACAGGTATCCTGCTGCAGGGTGGGTGGTGACATGGAAGGAGGGAGAAAGTGGAATATGTCTTTGGAAAAGAGTCTAAGGAGTGGAGCAATTCGGCTGGCAGGTGGGTCACACACCTGTTGTTCTGACCTGCACCTGTGGCCTGCACCTGAGCAGGAGTCTACACTTTTTATTTAATTTTTAAAAAGTGAATTGTTATAAAATAGAGAAAGTTAGGCTACTGAGATGGCTCATCAGGTAAAGGTTCTTGTTATAGGGCTGGAGACCTGAGTTCTATACCTGGGATCCACATTGTTCAAGGAGAGAACTGCCTCCCCTGGCTAGTCCTCTCATGTATGTGCATGCATACATACATACATACATACATACATGCATACATGCATGCACACATACATACATACGTGTAATTTAAATAAGAGAAAGAGTAGGGTTCTGAATGGAGTGGCTTAAAGGAAACAATATTTTCTGCTTAAGTATGAAAAGCAGAGTTTGGATACCTAGTGACTACATAGATACTCCCCTCTCCAACGCACAACCACTTGTAACTCCAGTGCTCAGGATACAGAGACCAGAGAATACTTGGAGAAATCTGAATAGCAAAACTAGCTGAGTAGTGAGCTCCAGATTCAGTCTAGAGACTCTGCAACAATGAATGAGGTGTCGAGCAATCAAGGAAGACTCTTAATGTAAGCCTTGGGCCTTCATAACATATCCACCCATCTACACGTGCACCTGTGCACACACATGCTCACACATAAGTGCAAATATGCACGAATATCACACACAAAAATGCATGCAAAATGAAGGTTAAGTAAATAAAAATATTAACAACAAGGCTGAGCTGGGCCGTAGTGCAGTGATAGAATGCTCAGCTGCCATGTGTAAGGCCCTGAGTTCAATCCCCAGTCTGGGGGCTTTTCCTGTTCCAGCTTTGTTCTGCCACGTGATATCGTATTCTTTAAGACAACCCCATTATGAGGATGCCATTTAGTCATGATGCACTGTAGATAGGGATATCCTTGCTTGAACTAGCAACACACCATTTGAACTTTCAGCTATAAAACAGTAGGCTAAACTGATCATGTTTATTTATAACGTACCCAGCCCCAGATATTTCATTATAGCAATTGAAAACACACTAATATCTGAAAGACTGCTAAGCACAGGAATCATTGCACCCAAAGCAAATGGATGTTAGCACACAGAGAGATTAATAGAATCCTAAAAAGTTAGAAATCACAGTATTCTACTTCTACATTTTGACAGATGAGCCCAGAATAAGGAAGAAATTGTTGGAACTAAAAAGATGAACGGGTGGGTGAGAAATGCAGTTCTCAGTATATGTACAGTTTACATATATAAATATACCCTTGTTGCTATTTTGTAATATCCAGAATCACACAATATTAGAGTGAGAAAAAACCGTTGCTATCACATAATATAGCATCTAAATTTGCATAGAAGATAACTAAAAACTCAGGAGAGTGAGTGACAAACGAGGTTTCCTAGCACTAAAGGAAGGACAGTATGGAAATGAGAGCTGAATATTCTAACTCTCATGTCAGTAATTTCATGTGGCACTGTGGGGTGGGAAAGCTTGTATAATCCAGACACCAGAGTGATTATTGGAAAACCTTATAATAACTCGAGAAGAAAATATTGTTAGCCCATTTTACATATGGGATCATTAAAACTGAGAAAAATCAAGTTTTGCAAGTGAGATGAAATTCAGTCTGCATGCACACTGCTTATTTCTGACTATTACTTCATACTGCAATCTCACTAGTCAACGTGATGGCACAGGTGGCTCAGAGAACACTGGATTCAGACTGTGTTCACATCTAGCCTTGATAGCATACTAGCTATGTGATCCTCAAGAAAGAAAACTACATCATCTCCTTGTCATGTACCCCATATAGTTAGTATGTGAGTACCATACCCACAGCCAATATTCAAGTGCTCAATCAACATTTGTTGTTATTGCATAGTTGAGGATCAAACTCAAGCTAAAATTGGACCTCTGCCCAGTTGTCCCAAACATACAAACATCAGCTTCTTCACTCTGACATCCCTATAGTCCCTACCTTTGGATTCTCCTTTGGAGAGAGGAAGATTTTGTAGAACTTCAAGGAAGTTCTCCCGCTGAGAGAGATGGATTTCATCACATCTCCACACCAGAGCTTATTTGGATATGTCAGCCATTGCTTCTCCTAGGAGATCGGAAAATTTTTATAAACCTAAAAATATAAATATTTGAAGATGATAATTAAAACACTTCAAGCTGAGTATAGAATTCATATTCATCATGAGAAACCCCAAATGACACCTATAATCTAGAGCTGTTAGCCTAGGCTGCTGATAGGCTAAGCATTTAGACTAAGATTCGGATTACTGTTATGGTTTCCCAGAATCAACACATTAAAATCTGTGGTTGAAGCTGAGGTAGCTTTGAAAAACTACGAGGTGCAGGAGATGAGCGGTTGGGACTGGGAAGCCTTGGTTGAGAGTTACTGGGTGAAAAAAAAAGAAGTCCTCTGGCTGCATCTGTACATCTGCATTTTAAAAAGTGACTGACTGCACTAAAGATTGCTGGTCTAGTCTAGAGCAGGTAACCGT